>NC_052665.1:10185000-10387500 GCF_016802725.1 Solenopsis invicta
AACTTCTCCTTTTCCTTCCTCACGACGTCTGAATCGCTTGAATGTGCTTTAAATTCACTTGAAGCTTTAGAAGAATCATCAGAAGTGCAATCCGTTATTTTGATATCCGAATCTGAATCGAAAATTCTTCGCCCGGTCTTCTTCTTCTTCTTTTTAGATTTAAACACTTTTTCCTCGTCGCCAGAATCGCTGCTACAAAAAATTAAAAACAAATATATATAATGTGAACATGTTTCCAGAGTAAAATAAAACAAGTAACTTACTTATTTTCTTTAGATTTGTTTGCAATTTTTTCTTGCTTCTTCTCCCATTTTTTCTTTTCAACATCGGAATCGGTATCGGAAAATTTCTGCGTTAATAACTTGTCTCGTCTCCAATCGCTTTTGTTTTTCTTGCTCTAAAACATTTTAATCAAAAATGGAAGAGAATTACGCTTCTTGTAAAATTTATATGTAACAGTGATCATAATAATCAATAATTCAAAAATATTTTTTAATTCTGACTAGCAATTTTGATTCCGACTGATAATTTTCTTCTTATATTTCATCTTTCATTAAACAAGAAGGAAATAGCTTACATCATCTTGTTTTGAAGTTTTCTCTTCAGACTTCTTTTGATATTTCTTCTTGTTTTCTAATTTTTCTTCATTTTTATCGTAATTTACGCTATCACCGCTATGAACCATCACTTCATTTTCTAAATCTATAACATATTATATATTATATATATAAATAATATGTAAACACAAATACAGAATGTGTACTCAAATTTTGCAAAGAAATTTTTTTGAAAATATCGTTTTATTCAAAATTTCACGTAAAATTAAAAAAAATTTAATGCAGTTTTCAAATAAATTAATTTTATCTTTTAATGTTCCTTAAACGTACAAAGAAAAGTCACTTTAAATATTAAATTTTAAAAAATACTAAAAAAAAATAATATGAACTAACAAGGGGAAGACCAGGTGAGAGACCCTGGGATTTTGATCCCAATTTTTTTAGTTATTCTGGAAACGAAAAAAAAGTTTACATCTCCCGGCGTTTCATTGAATAGTTTCGAAATAATAAATTTGTGAAAATTGTCCATACCGCGGCGCGCCATATGAGCCTTCCCGGTAACTGTTCTCGCAACCAGTGCAGTCGGCTCCGTGCGTTAGGTGCTTGCTTCACAATCGTAAGATCCGAGTTTGCTTCCGGATGTGTGCATTTTTTTTTTTTTTAATAAATGTATTTATTTATCTTGATGATATTAATATAATATGCAAATTTCTAAAATAGAAAATTTAATTTAATATTATTTTCTAAACTTCAATTTAAATTTAATTTGAAGGGAATTTAAATTCAAGTAATAATATTTAAAATAATTAATAGGTAATAATAATAATGTATAAGTTATTTGAAATGGATAACATATAAAGGCAACGTATCTAAATTTTTAAATTGTTTAATTTAAAATTTAATTGGAAATAATATTAACAGTATTTTAAAATTCTAGTTTTTAAAATAATTAATCATAAAAGAAGATTAATAAACAAACATCTGATTGTGAATGTGAATGTAAATACTTTTATTACAAAAGTTAATTATTTAAGTATTGCAGATTTTACTTATATATTATTATTATTATTACCTATTTATTATTTCAAATATTATTACTTGAATTCAAATTCCCTTCAAATTAAATTTAAATTGAAGTTTAAAAAATGATATTAAATTAAATTTTCTATTTTAGAAATTTACATACTATATTAATATCATCAAAATAAATAAATGCATTTATTAAAAAAAAAAAAAATATTGCACACATCCGGGAACGAACCCGGATCTTACGATTGTGAAGCAAGCACCTAACGCACGGAGCCGACTGCACTGGTTGCGAGAACAGTTACCGGGAAGGCTTATATGCCGCGCCGCGGTATGGCCAATTTTCACAAATTTATTATTTCGAAACTAAGGCCTATTCGATGAAACGCCGGGAGACGTAAACTTTTTTTGCGTCTCCAGAATAACTAAAAAAATTGGAATCAAAATCCCAGGGTCTCTCACCTGGCCCTCCCCTTGTAAATGGTATATGACGATTTGTCTGTAATAATCTAGCTCACTAAAAGTACAAAACAAAAATCATGCACTGAAAATGTAGTTATATTAATGAGAAATCTGGTAGCTTCAATCAGTACGTCTGGTCAAAAAACGGACAAATTAGAAATCTTGTAGGAATTAAGTAAAGTTTGTCAAACATTCTAATAATAAACTTTTGAGTTCTATTATAATAATCAAAAATTGTACTTGATTTTATCAAAACCCCTCAATCATTTCATGTCTTGTTGATATAATAAAATCATCTTTCTCGATATGATTAAACACACGACGCTAAGTTAGAACACTGTTCTGTGATGTACAATGTCTTTTATTGTCATTGATTTTTGATAAAAACTCACAAGTCACACGAGAATGTACATGAATGTATACGTATATGTATGCCATATTTATTGCTAATCGATTGTTGGCATTTTGTATCAAAAAATTAGAAAAAACCAATAAAAATAATAACTTCGTCAGAGAATAACAGAATTTAAATTTAAAAATAATTTCCCAAAATTTCTCTAAATAAAATTCCACGAATATGAGTTTCAAAGAGAGAAATTTCTTAAAAATTCCAGATTTTTTCATTTTTTTTCCCCGATACTACTCTAAAATAATATAATACTAATGATTTTACCATTATTTTAACATTAAAAGAGAAATGTTGCTGGGTGTATATTATAACAGAATTGTTAGATTTATAAGAATCTAAATGAAACAATTGAATAAAAATAATCTTAATTATAAATATAAAAAGACAAATCTAATTGGAAAAAAATATCGTTCGTTTCTTTATACTGGCGAATTTTTGAGAAATCAAAAGTTTATAAACTGCAGTGTAAAATTAAAATATGTTGATGAATTAAACATCGAAAATGTAAGTGACAAAAACTTATTTCTTGTTTACTCGTAGAAAACTCATTTATGGCCTGATCCTATATAAATTTATTGACTTTGAGAGAAATTGATAAAAGAGGACATTCAATCTTTTTTGAAAGTCGATACAAAATTTATTAAAAATCGAGAGGACATTGTATCGCGTACTTAGAACGCACTACATTTAAAGAAAGTCTCATGCATATTTCTCCATTAGTACTTTAAATTGCTTACCATTTGAATCAGAGGAATTTAACAGATTCTCTTTTGCGATTCTATCTGCTTCTGATATTAGAGCTTCATTAGACACAAGCATATCGTCTATATTATTTATTCGACGAATTGGCTCTTCAGTATCGGAATCCGTTTCTACGGTTGTAATAACATCGCCATTCTCTACTCTTTCCAAATGATCCATCAGAGACTCCTCTCTGACTTTTACCTTTCCTTTTCGAGTTTTATTCAAGCTTTTCGAAACTTTCGAATACGAGTCGTCGGAATTCGTCGATGAATCGGAATCTTTCGTTGCATTTTTTGAATGTTTTTTCTCGAGTTTATCCAGATTAATGAGACTGTAAAGGGCAATGAAAATAAGGTACTGTGGATAGTAACTAATTAATACATAAATTAAAATTTGTCACATGAGAAATTTATTACATAACAAACTGTGTCTATTTCAATTAAATATTTACGAGAAACAATATTAAATTTATAATGTACAAAGACTTTAATCCGCAGAAATTATATCCCAACAAATATGTATATATATAAATAAGTACGTTAAAATTATTACTAGAGTTATTATAAGATTAGTAGAATTGAACATTTTTCATTTATATGTAAAAAATTGTCAATTTGAGGAAGAATGCGTGTTATCCGAGTGAATCTTGTGTTTATTACATTTTACGATCGTATCAAATTAAAAAAATTAACAAAATAACTGCTGTAAAAGTCTTCATTAGATTTTTCAGGCAAACTTCATCTGACACCCTGTATATATACAATATATGTATATATACACATACACACACACGCACACACAAACACACAGACATATATAAATTTTTTGCTACTTTAATATAATCATACCATAGAGCTTAAATAAGTATATAATTCTATAAGTATATATTATAATTCTATCATATACTTATATACTTGTGACTCTAATATCAAATAGTAATTTAATTATCTCAAACGATGCAAGACAATAGACATAGGTTTTAGGGAAAATTCTCGATACCTTTTGAATTCCTTATGTTCCAGATACTCTCTTGACTTTTTTAAAGCGCGCGAATAGCGTTTAAGAACTTCCACTCTTAATCGTATTAAATGAACTTTGCAAGACATTCTCAATTTCTTATCGTTTCTGTAGTAAGAATTTTTGTCGAGTTTAAACTTTTTCTTCTTGAGTCTGGAGACCATAAACTCACTATCATTCTCAGGTTCGCTATTATGTTTAGTGCTGCTCGGAGTATATGTCGTTTCGGATAGAATCGACGTGGAATTGGAGTCTTCGCTGGAGGATGCTAGGAGCTTCATTTTCGCTAAGTAATTTTTTTCAGAAGAATCCAATTCGGATTTCTGATCGGTCAATTTTTCCGAAGACTTCGACGACAAGAGCGCGGAATCGTCCGAATTTGATTCCAAAAGAGCTTTCTTGGCGGCCTGTTCTTTGTCAAAGTCCTCGTCCGAGGAGTTCATCTTTCTGCAAAATATTTTATCCTGTCGATCATCACAGAGTTTTCTTGATGACAACGACACAGGCGCAAAATCGTCCGAATTCGATTTCAAGGTCTTCTTGGAATCCTCGTCAGAGGAACTCATTTCTTGGCCTGATCTGTTATCTAACTGATCATTACTAAGTTTTTCCGACAATAATGACAAAGATTCACAATCGTCTGAAGTTGATTCTAAGAGAGCTTTCTTAGCGGCTTTTTCTACTTTAGTAGCCTCGTCCGAAGAACTAATCTCTTTATGAAATCTTTTACTCAATCGATCATTACTTTCTTTTTTGTTTTGAACTTTTATTTCAATGGTACAATTTTCATCTTTTTCAGCGGCAGTGTCCGCCTTCTTTATAAACGCCGAAAGCTTTACCGTATTGATACTATTAATATCGAAATCACTGTCTTGTGCTCCATTTTTCTTTCCAGTTTGAGTAGTATCATTTGCGAGTGAATCTTCAGTTAGCTTGGCTAGTTTTTTATCAGGAAGAGTGTCCACTGTGTCGGAATCTGTTGCCAACAAAGCTTTCTTCGCCAACGCTTCGCCCTTGTCCGACGTGTCCGATGTGTCGGAATCTGATGTCGCCAGTAGATTTTTCTTCGCCAACGCCTCAGCGTCGTCGAGAGACTCGTTGTCGTCAGTATTCAATTTTTGTGATGTCTTTGATTCATCGTAAATTTCCTCATTGGTTGCAAGTTCCACTTTTTCCCAATTATCTCGACTCGATAAATTTTTCTCTCCTTCGTTATTGTAGATTGAAAGAAGCGCCTTCTCTTTTTCATTTGGAACTTTATCGTGCAAGGAACTCTCGCAAGATTTTACAGATTTATCTTTAGACATATGCGAAAGCTCTCCTTCATCAATGCTTGTTTCTACATCTAATATAGCTTCGGTTTTACTCTTTTCTGTATCGTCAAACATATCATCCAGTGACTCGTTGATCATATCATTCCTATTTGTATTTAAAGCCACTTGCTTATCATTAGAATTTGTATTTTCATGCGTCTCATTATTACTTTTATCGCATTCTAAGAACAGTTGCTTTTTATTCGATCGTACTACGCCGTCCTTCTTCTCTTTTAACGTACCTAATACAGGAGAAACAACCAGATCGTCTCGATCATTACTAGCACTCTTATCGTCATTCCTCAATGCAATTGACATCCTATCTTCATTGTCATTATTAATTCTGTCATTATTTACACAATTTTCCGTTCTCGATGCATCGGTTGCGTCTTTGCGCGGAGTCGTCCGCAACTTTCGCGGAGATTCTGCTTCATTCGCTGAAAATATTTCCTCGGTATCGCATTCGGACACGGCTGTTTTGTCTTCATCCCTCTTACCGGAAACGTGTTTACTCTCGCTTACCGTGCTCTTTTCGTGCTCTTCCGAGTATTGCTCGTTATCGCTAGCTACTTTGTTCGATTGCCTAGAGCATCTTTTCCTAATCTTAATCCTCAACTGATAAGCATCTGTCAAATCCTTGTGCCTCTTATCCAACATTATCTTTAACTTATTGACTTTTTCCGTAGACTTTTCTATAAATTGTTCTACATCCTCTTTACCATGCAGCTCTACAGTCTCTATACACGTCTGAAAATTCGAACAAAACTTTTTGCAGTCTTGTAAAATCTTCTTTATATCATCGAGATTCCGAATCAATTGTTCGTTGCTATCATTTAAACTCACGTCATTCATGGAATTCTTCCCGCGGGGTGATTTGGTATGATCTATCTCCAAGTTCGCCAACGGCCTCGCAGAATACTTGCGATTCACTTTCTGAAGTTTTATCTTTTGAAATTCCTTACCAGAACTATTATCCGAATCATTTTCTTTAATTTTAGAAAGTTGTCGCTGCATTGATGATTTGCCGCGTTTCCGTTTGTCTTCCTGCATTTTCCTTTTACTTTGCTTTTTATGTTCCTCGTCTTCGGATTTACTGGTCGAATCATATCTCTTCGTTTTATCTTTTGACTTTGCGCTGTAAAAATTATCCATTTTCCTATTTTGTTGTTTGGTATCCTTTGAAATTCTCTTGAGTATACTTGACACTCTGTTCGCTGTATCATCCTCATCATTTTCGCTATCGGAGGAACATGTGCAAGTATTTGTTTTACGTCTCGCTGTTTTTACAGATCTAGCATTACGTTTAATTGTACGTTTCTCTACAATTGGTTTAATCGACGATGCATCGGTAGAATCATTATCCGAGTCACTAGATATATATTTCTTTTCTTTAATCGATCGTAAAGCTTTCGGCGCAGAAATAGATTCCCGTGTGGATTTTGACATTTTAACCCTTTCGCTTTTACTTTGATTATTTCTTTTATGAGAGACAGATGAATTTTCGCTGGAAGAATCTGTTAGTTTGATTTTCAGTATTTTTTTCGGCTGAACGGAACTCGCATCATGATTCGTGTAACGATTTGTTTGCATGGTTCTCACGGTGACAAATGACTTTTCGGAAGAATCGTCATCCTCTCTGTCACATAGTATCGAGAGATTTCTTCGCACCTCTTTGGCTTTTTCTATTCGTTCTAACTCAGACGGTAAAACACGTTTTTCACTCTTGGAACTTCTCTTGCTACCCTTTCTGAAACAGAAGATCCATTCCACATGTATATCTTCTCTCTTTTCGCTCGTATTTGAAGTATTTGTGTATACATGCATATCTCCCAATTCTTCTTTAACTTGTTTATCTTAAACTTTTTAGTATCTGTCAGCCAGTCCTGTAGCTAAAAAACGTGATTTTATTTTGCTCTTCATTCTTTCGCACATCTTGCTTATACAGAATTTTTTTTCTCTATCAAATTATGTTATTATAACAGAACGGACCAACAGTATTAATAAGACATTAAATTATACATAAAATTATAGAATGATGCATGATATATTCTAAACATTATTAAAACATGCATCTTAATCTCTAAGAAAATTACTAATTCATCGTTACTTATGAAAACTTGATTGTATTTTAGTTTCATAATGCAATGCATATACAAATAACTAATAATATATGAATCTATATTCTGTGCACATACAGTCTTAATCAAAAGTATTAAGCTTCTATTTTAAAGTAGTTTTAATTGGAGAGATTTAAACAGAAATTAAAATGTGAATTGCAATAGCTTACAAAACTTTTTTTAATTATTTTTATCTAGAAATGTATTTCTTACAGATTTTTGGATATTAAAAACGGTACGTTAACAAGGAACGTTTGCCAACCAAAAAATTAAAAAAATTCTGAAATTTTGTGTACAGATAGAAGAGTTCATCCAAAACACAAAAATATTTTTTATTTGTGCCAGTTTTCAGTTTAAGAGGATAAAACATTCTTTTGAAGAAAATCGGTTTTTTTCTTTCCTAACGATTATCGTCGAAACTATAAAAAATAAAAAAAAATGTTCTGAATGAAAATTGAATGGCTCGAAGAGTACTTTACAATAATTTTTAAAAAATATTTTTTAAATTATTTTTTATACTTCCCCCACTATTTCACATTTGTTGTTTAAAATTTCCAAATATTTTAATGACTGAATGTTTATTTTTATACAAATCTAACCATTTGTAATAAAATGTCTTCCGGATGTACCATTCTTGAAAACAACGAACTCTTTATACCCGTATATGCATGATGTACGTACCTGTTCGTGCGCTCGATTTTTCCGCGGTAGTCCTATTCTGTAACTTCATAACAACAATATCACCAGCTAGGGATATCGGTACGTGTCGTTGCGCGGTTTTTCTACCATATATAATATCTGCGCAACGACGATGTAACGATATCCCTAGTTGGTGATATTGTCGTTACAAAGTTACAGAATAGATCTATTGGAACGGATTCGTCTCATACGTATTATGTGAAAAAGCATTGAAGACAAATCAGTACGGTATAATGAATATTAAAATTAGAGAATATTAAATTTTTTAAATAATAATTAAAATAATAAAATAATGAGGTTTTTAAACTCGACTGTTAAAATCAGTCAAATATTTTTAGCAATATCAAAGTATGTACGTAATACTTTGAACAATTAAAAACGAGTTATGAATAGAGAAATTATTATTTTTGCAAAATATCGTTTATTTAATTTTGATTGTAGAACAGCTGATTGCAATAGTCAATGTATTTTTTGACGGATGTTAGGTAACCCGAAAATTCAGTAAACTTAAAAAGTGTGCAAGTAAAATAGTTCACAAAAATATTTTGTGCTCGTACCAAATTACAGCCTTAGGAGATGAAATCATTCAATGAAGAAAATGTACATTTTCTTTTCGGCGAAATAACTATCGAGAATAGTGACACGTATAAGAAAATGTTTAAACGGAATTACATCTCGTTTTTTTTGCTCTACGCAACTACGTATAGATAAGAATCAAAATATTCGTGTTATTCAAGTTATATTATACAATTATACAATTACACAATTTTATATACATTTAGAAAAATTTATCATAAATTACACTACATGTGTATCGATAGCAATAAACTACAAATTATGATATAAATATATATGATAAGCCTTCACCATGACAGACAGAAATCTTAACAAAACTAACTCTGTAATTGATTTCTTTCTAAAATGGTTCAAAAGTAAGATACAAAAAAAAAAAAAATTCCAAGATGAAAAAATCTTAAAAAATGCTATGTTAGCGTCAGCAACATCAAATTAAATTGTTACTTTAATTCTATGATATTGCTTATTCTAATTCAATCTAAGAATTATGTTTGAATCCAAGAGTAACGGCACACATTCCAAAAAAGTCAAAAATTGTATGTAAAATCACAAGGAATATTATTTCAGTGCTAAGATTCTGCTATATATTGTGTATACACGTGCGCGCGCGCGCGCGTGTGTGTGTGCGTGTGTACATATATGAATATTTTGTAAAAATGTGTTAATATTATCTTGAAATTATAATCAAGTCATGAATGTATTGTTTATCTTCTATAAAGTGTATCTTTTTCAATATATGTAATATAATAAAAAACGAGATAAACGTGTGTGTGTGTGTGTGTGTGTGTGTGTGTGTGTGTGTGCCTATCTCGTTTTTGATTATATTACATATAAAGTGCGGTTTAGGTTTAATTATAAAAAAAAAAATACATTTTATAGAAGAGAAACAATACATTCATGACTTGATTATAATTTCAAAATAATATTAACACTTTACAAAATATTTTAGAAAATATGTTTTATAAAATATATTAATCATAATAAAAAAAATCTTTTTACACATTAAATCTTAATTATTTCAGTAATTTGACGTGCAGATAAAATTTAGCATCCAATTTTTAGCATCACATTTTTAGCATCCAAAAATCTATAAGACCTTAATAATACTATAAAAACATCTTATGTGATTTAAAATCATTTTTTGCTGCAAACTAGTGTTATCCTTTGTTTCAACAACCTTTTAAACTTATAAATAATGCCAGTAACTAATAGAAAATAATAGACATGAAAAAATTCTCAATGAAAATTATAGGTGCCTAATACTTTTGGGTTCTGTACATATAACCAAAATATTATAATAAAAAAATATATATCCAAAAATACATATTTAAATTAATAAATGTACAAAGAGTTTCCTACAAAAACCAAATATATTTTTCTTTAAATCTGAGTTACGGTATCAAATAATTCTCTATCAATGTCATATCGCGAACAATTTTATTTTAACAAGAATCAAACAGAAAGCGAGAAATAAATGTAAATAAGTAGTAAATATAAAATTCCTGTAAGAATCAAATAAGTTCAAAGATTTTTTTCTTTTAAATAAGTTCTTAAAATATTAATCAAATCTTAAAACTTTGTTCTTACATCCATGATATATCCAGAGAAAAATTACTATATTTATGCAAAGAAACATAAAATATGTTTTTTATTAAGAACAATTCATTTGTAAAAGGACGACAGATAAAATGGACCGATTTTAGCTCTCGGAGTAGCAAGTAAAAACTAGAGGTATATTTTTTACAATTTTAGATCTGATTATAATCTGTAAACAATTTTAATTTATCAAAAATATATATAAACATATGTTAACAAGTATGTTAGTCTAAAACTATACTATATTAAAATACAAAATACTCTAGAAAAGTTTTCAACAAGCGTAATAAACAACAAGATTTAAAATAATTGATCCAGAGATTTAGAATAATTTTTATCGATAATGCTTTTGTTTTTAAATATTAATAATTTTTTTCTTTTATTAGGTAGAGAACCTAGACTATTAAAGATGAGAGCATTATCACACAAAAACACAAATTAATACGTTCGTAAAGCTCAATAATAATTTATGATACTACATGTTTAATAGTTTCATGTGCGTATTTTAATACTTTCTCAACAAATTTTAATTTTTTTTAAAGTCAGTGCCAGATTAGTAGTTAAAAATTTAAAAAAAAAAAAAAAAACATTTTTATTTATTATTTCGAGTGCTAAAATCGGCCCATTTACCCATCGCGTCTTTGTAAATAAAAAAGGAAAACATATTGCTTTACATTTTAAATATTTTCTCCTTCAGCTTCATATTTTAATATTTCGCAGTTTCCACCACCATTATAAAATTCATGTTATTTTTCAAAAGACAATAATGTCTCGCGTGAAGTGAACGTACAGCGCAAAACTGTATGCTTATACTATATGTTTATACTATATGTTTATACTATATGTTTATACACAAGACAATAACTTGCGAGCAGACAAGATTATGGGAGTAAAAGAAAGAAAATGTAAAATATTATGAAATAAATACACTGAAAAAACAATATAAGACAATATAGTATCAAATTAAATTTAAAACTAAAACATTCTATTTAACAATTATAATTTCATACATAAACAAGAAATTATAATCTTGCTTATTGCTATATCTTTTATTAGTGCGCTTTAAGGCGATGCTGGAGTCGTCTGTATACGCCGATTGATAAATCTTCTTATTGAAGACACGGATTAAAAAATCCTCTTACAGAATAAAAGTACAGACAATAATAAAGAGTGATGGAAACTGTAAAATAATATTGCAATATTACTATAAACTTTCGATAACATTAAAATGTCTGCAATTTTAAACCTGAAAATCACCTTTCTGACGTTTCAGACTATTTGGAATCATTTCGATCGTCTATCAAGAATTAATTTTATTACGAAACGCAACACCAGCACTTTTCATTTTTGCCAATTACATTAATTTTACTGATAGATACCAAACTCATTTTTAAACAGAGGATTAGAAACCCACAAATATTTATCATTTATATATAAATAATAAAACTTACTCATATATAATTCAATTTTCTTTACAGAATTTAATAATTCTAAATTTCAATAAAATATATTTTTATTGTAATATTACAATAGTCAACTAAAGAATATGATAATTTTGTGATAATACCATTAAACAATTATAATTCTTACAATTAGTTAAAAGATATTATTTTCTAAATAATTCCAATATCTTTTTTTTATAGCGTTTTCTCTTCACTCACAAAAATTATTACTAAAAAATATTTTTCTCGATAAAAACAAAATTCTTATGTAATAATCATAAAATTCTTCATAAAATCAAGTTATGTTTTACAGTTTAATGCTATAAATCTGATTTCAGTATTTAACATTTCAAAAATAAAAATATTCTCAAAATAAGAATGTCCTTTCTATTAAAGAAATAATATTCTTGCTTATATACAAAATAATGACAATCTTCCCTTAAAAAAAAAGTGGATAAACTTGTTTCAATAAACTAATTACCGATCAGTAACTGATTAGATTTCGTCAGTTAACTGATAAAATATCATCAGTTATTGATCAGTTTATTGAAACAAGTTTATCAACTTTTTTTTCAAGAGTTGATTATATATAATTTAATTTTCTTTAAAAAATTTGATAAATTTTAACAAAATATTAGAATAAAGTCGCCGATATTGGCATAGCCCTCCTAAAGCGACATCCTTTTATTTTTCAAATACCAAACATTGCACTGTATTAATACTGATAAAACATTATCTTCGATAATATCTAAAGATAATTGAAAAAATAAATCTCATAATTCATACATACTCATAGTTTCTTTTCCTGTATAAAATCTGTTAAAAACAAATTTCTCAAAAGCAAAAATAAAATTTGCAAAATTTTCTCTTACAAAATATAGTTACATAATAGTACATATATTATTGATAATACTACAATAGATCATTTAATATATTTATAGCTTCTTAAAACTGTTTATCTTTCTTTTCTTTCATATTTTTCTTGTAATGTGAAACATAAAATCACTATACCAAGTAAAACGCACCTTTCCATGAGAACAGAATATACGAGATCTTCAACTACAATATTGGAAGATGTTTCATAAACTTTATCACTTTTTCTTAAAACCTTAAAGTAGAAAAAATAGCATCAAATGCGACAAATCCACATATACACTTAATAAGATATCTAAAAAACTGTATAAAGTAAAAAAGTTCAATTTTAGTCTTAATTTTCATAAACATTGTTAATATTTAAAAATATAATTTATTACTTAGAGTATATCAATTTATTTTATATTTGACTTCTTCCCTACAAAACCATATTTAAATTCTGCCTACCGCATCAGTTTTAAGGCTCAATTTCTCAGACAATCTTTTCAAATTATATTGCAAAAACATTAATTATTACAAAATACAAAACAATATTATAAAAATTGTTATATTATTTAATAGAGAATATTTTCTAATTTGTATTTATGTTTATTAAATTTTATTTTTAACTTTTGTTTAAAAAACATTATCTAAAAACAAAATAGTATGCTAGTATTGGTAAATTTCCTCTACATCTTTATTTCAATATTATCATAGTCATCACAGCTAAATATTGTTTAATAATGGTATTAAAAAATTCTTGAAGATATTGTTATTTTCTATTCAAGATTTTTTTTCCTCTCAATTCATGGACATTATTGAATAATGAAAGTATATTTTTCTTGATAAAATTACACAAAATTTCTACATGTGAGCAAATTATATTTATTTAATGCTGTCATTTTTATATTCGACATTTCAAAAATAAAAGCATTCTCTAAACAAGAATCTTTTTTTTTTGAATAGTAAATGTAAAATTTTTGTAAGAACCAAACAAGTCCAGATTAAAAAAAATTTTTTTAATGAATCCTCAAAATATTATTCAAAACCTATAACAATTTTCTCAACTTTTTCCTTCATTCATGTTCAAAGTTCATTAAAAAAAGAAAAGATATTTAATAAACAATCCTCTTCAAAATAACTATAAAATCGTCAACTACAGAATCATCTGTCTACTATATTGAAATAAATTTATTCAGATTTTGTTAAATACATTAAAAGAAAAAAAATAACTGTCTAATAAAATATTTGTCTGATGTCACAAACCCATATCCATATGTAAACATCCATAGGTGCCAAAAAAACATACGGACTGAGAATTAAATAACAGTTTGAAACTGATGAGTTTTTTGTTTCCTAAAAATTTAACTTTTTGGACTAATTTGATTTTCCAGGAAACCCTTCGTATATATTAAGACATGCATGAATGTACACATGTATCAAAAACAGAAATGTACATTTCTAGAATTTGAAAGTTCCACAAGCAATACATTCATATGCTTGATCATACTCACTTGGGAAGAAAATTCATTACAGCAATGCATATGTCTCTCAGGATCCAAATCGGTTATTTTTTCTAAAAAATACAAAAAAGTATGACTGTGATAAAATAAGATACTTCTTAATTTTATAAAAAAGTAAACACCAAAAAATTTTTTAATTTCTTTTCAGAAAAAAAATAACGACTAGAATAATGACAGCAGACTTCATTTTTGACAAATTACTTTCTTATTAAAACTCTTAATTATGAAAAAAAAAAAATCATTGATGTAGAAAACAATAAAGGTGACAATCATCTTACAAAAAAACCTGAAAAATACAACAAAAAAACCATTTTTTTTCCAAAATTTCCAAAAATTTCTCGAGCTAAACACACTAATTACACTTAATTTACTAACTTACAAATCATAAAGGAATAGTCTTCATTACAGCATACATATAATTTCTTAGTCTTGCTGCATATGTAACAATAGTTAGTCACTAACAGATCAACTTTAACTCCAGCAAAACTCGCATGTATATCTCTCAAATGATTCTAGCATACCTAAAAAAAAAAAAAAAAATTAAGGAATTGCTGAATGCATCTCCTAAGGCTGTGTTCCAAAACTCACTGCCAGTACTAAAAAGCTATAGTATACATAATGTAAACTATAGATTTTCAGTACTTACAGTGAATTTCAAAACATAGCCTAAAACATATCTTTTCAATATTTTACATGTAGGCATTTTTACTTAATGTAAGCAACATTTAATGACAAAAAAATAGTAAATAAAAAATAAGTAATATAGATAAAATTTAACAAGTTTTATTCTGTTTATGTATGTTATTAGCATTTTAGAAAATTAAGTACATCTAATGTAAATTTTTAATCAATTTATATTGCTGACAATAATGTAATCAATTTTATTTTCAATTGTTATATTTTCATAAAAGAAAGCATAATATAAAATATTTTACATTCATTGTATATGTATTTATAATTGTAAAATTAAATCGATATTTTCATAAATTCTATCAAGCTCTGTTAAACTCATTTAACACGAATACACAAATTAATATGTTTGTAAAACTCAGCAATGATTTACGGAACTAAATATTTATAATAGCTTTACATGCTAATTTTGATATTTTCCCAACAATTAAAAAATTTTTTAAAGACCAAAATCAAATTTAGTAGTTTAAGTAGCTATAGAAAAAAACATACCGTTTTTACTTGCCATTTTGAGAGATAAAATTGGCCCATTTTACATATCATACTTTAATAAAATTTTGTTGAATTTTATGTTTATTTTGAAATATTTTAACCAGTAAATCAAAATTAAAAAATACATTAAATTCATAAACAAAATAAACAAAAATTCATTAGTTTCATAAGATGTGCCCAAGTAGAATAAGTTATGATAATGTTAAAATAACAAAAATAAATCTAGATTAATCAAAAAATGATTTTAACAATCATTTTGATAGCATTTTAATGTTACAACTTTTTGTTCTGTTTCTAGATACATTTTCAAATTTTTTGAATAAATGAGCAGAGCTTGATACTTTTGTTTCTGCACAATTAACAGACCAAATTATTACACTATAATATTTAAAAATAACAGTAATAAACTATTAAAAGCTTGATTAGAGAACTTTCTCTTTTGTTTTTTTCAAAATTGGAGAGATCATAATAGGTACTTATTAAAATAAAAATTATTAAATTAATTAGTAACTTAATATTATAATGCTATTCATCTGGTTATAGAACTGTGCTAAGACTGACAAATGAGGCATAGTTCAGGAATTTAAATATATATAAAAAATTACTTAGGAAATTATTATTTGTACACTAAGATCCACTTTGACCAGCATAAATTTCTTGATTTAAATTTGTTTTGAGTTGTTACAGCGAATGATGGATATAAGGCTATAATTGTTAGGAGCAAATAGAAATGTATATACAGTCATAGCCAGAAGTACATGCACCATATATTTTTAAAATAATTTTAACTAGAAGGATTCAAGCAATTAAAATATAAACTAGCCATTGTTTCAAAAACTTTACACTTGTAAATTCCATTAATAGGAAATAATACTGATAAAGAACTTCCAGGTAAATGTATATGTGAAAAAAATTGGATTTTTAGGTTCTTAGATTCTTGAGAACAAGGCTGCGTATGTGATGTTTTGTGTGCATACACCACATACACACACATACACAAATACAACACAAATTATATTCAAAGTTTATATATAAATCAAATGGCGAAATTAACCTACCATGAAAATGCTTGCTATAAGCAAGTTCTTATCGAGTTGCCTTAATTATCTTCTGAAAAATGATGCAAAGTAAACATGAATTATGCGAATTGCAACAAATGTTGAAACTATTATTATAACTCTTGATCAACAAACTTTTCCATTCCGCACGAAGTCAGTGAAAAATTAACCCTTCCTCACTTTCGTTCGACAAACTACGACAAACGATTAAGCCTAGTGCAGACTGCGCGCAGCAAGCGGCAAGCGTCAAGTAGCAGACTTCGTTGATTGGCTGTTACTTGCCCAAAATTCGACGTTCTCTTTCACCAATCTCGGTTATTGAAGGTCTACAATGCAGTCATTAAGGGAGGGTCCCACTTGCGCACAGCCCCAATTGGACACCACCAATTATAGCGGCCGATGCCTAGAGGGTATATTCCGAAAGTTCTATTTAGTGTCCCTAGAAGTAAGAGTCTGGCCAATGTTTGGTTCTGAAGGAAAATGGCGACGGTATATACACCCATGGAATTTAATTCTGTCCATAGGGAAACTTTCCAAACTAAGAAGTCGCTATCTTTCTACATACTTACAGTTTATGATTAACGTAACGACCAATAAAATCTAGTCGTTACATTAATCATTAACTGCGAGTATGTAGAAAGTGGTGACTTCTCAATTTAGGCCTAGTTTACACCGAGCACTTGATACGCGTACTAACTCGTAACTTTCTATTAATTTATCTTACTGTCGACAATGCGTATATACATAATACATATATTCAGGCTGCGGTCCACTTAGCGCTTCAAACGCTACAGAGCATTTGTAGCATTAATATGGCTGGTCCATTTGACGCTTCGGAACGCTCCCAATAGCTCTTATTACGTCATCAATACGTCATCGTTTTCGCTCTCGATTCGCTCTAACTGCCTCACCTCGGGAGATAGGTTAGCTGGAGCTAGAGTCCCTAGAAGTAGAGAGTCTGGACATCTGTTCCTAAAATGTCGGTGATGATTATGTCAGTGTATGTACGTGAGCTTTATGTGTGTGCATGTTTATCGTTGTGTGCACTTGAACGTGTTGTATGCTGTTATCGCATTGGCTAAAGAGGGATTAAACAGGGATCCGTATTGGTGCTGCCATTTTAGGTGCACAATCACGTGTATCCAATCACGTGGAACCCCGAGATGTCCAGACTCTCTACTTCTAGAGACTCTAGCTGGAGCGTTTCAATATTTGGCGGGAAATTACGACTTGAGCCGCATTTCGATTTGCGCTCAAACCGCTGTTGGCTTCATCAATAGTTTGTTTGGGGCCGTATTTGTGTTCATACGTGTTTAAACATGATATATCAATTGACAATAAAAAGGAATTATTATCATTAACTCTCTTTGTTTCTGCTACGCGAGAAAAAATTAATTAAAATTATGACTTTACCTGAAATAACTCTTGAATTCCATAGCAGTGAGAGATGGGATAATACGTTCTACATAACCTTCAATTTTAGGCGTTCTTCATTTTCTTCGATTCATAACTCATTAAGCAAAATTCTATTTCTTCTTCCTCATCATCATATATATAAGATATTATATCGTTGAATGTATTATAAACATTTACTAAAATCGGAATTGATTCCATTATTAAATTTGCCGTTTGTTTTCTGTTCCTGAACTCTCTAAATAAGTGTACACTTAAAATGAAATAGATAGATGTTTTAAAGTTAGCGAAAGCAAGAAGGAACGTTCCAGTGCAGTCTAGTGCAGGAATAGAAAACAAGCCTTTGGATAAATCGCGGCTAGTTGATTCAAGTGCTACAACTGCTACAAACTGGTCCACTTGTGTAGTGATTGTAATATTGGTAACACTAGTGGACCGATCATAGCGTAGCGTTTAGAGCGTAGCATTCAGAGCGTTCAGAAGTACTAAATGGACCGCAGCCTTAATTATCTTGATTCATATTGTACCAATTTAATATACTATTTTTTTAATTTATTGCCGAAATTAAGACAATGTAATAGAAAATTACTAGTTAGCACGCGTATCAAGTGCTCGGTGTAAACAAGGCCTTGGAAAATTTCCCCATGGACAGAATCAAATTCCGTGGGTGTATGTAGCTGAGTGGGGAGATATCTCTTTCGCATTGTGTCTATTGAGGGATCTTTTGTTCTCTGTCTCTTTCTATTAGCTCACGCATTCGTGGCTGGTAGAGTCCTATATAAAGAGAGAAGCGACATCGAACCCCCACCACAACCTTCAGTATCCAATTGAGTCCTCCACCGCCATTTTGGGACCGCTTAACGTCATCAAACACCATTCGTATCATTCAGACACGCAGTCGCACGCCAACGGCAACATGAACGCGCTTCTATACATGCTGTTAGTGCTTGCACATTTCTGATAATTACTGCCAGTACTGAAAATCTATAGTATACGTAACATGAACTATAGATTTATCCACGTGTTCAAGAAATTATATGGTACGACGCCATAGACAGCGTTTGTGGCGTCCTCGCTGGACCACCCTAGGCCAAATGAAACTATTAAGCAATATCTGTCGGTAAAATGGTTGATAAATCTCGCATGGTACATACTGGTTCATGCTTTGTTTTCGTTACATGTGCAACCATGTGCAACGCAGAACGTGCGCGGATTTATATTTCAATATATTTCAAAAGTATTCAGCAGTGTTCAGCAGTGTTCAGCAGTGTTCAACAGTGTTCAGATTTTGTCCGGAAAGAAGAGAAAGAAGTAGTTCAGAGGCCTACCCGTACAACCTATTGATAAGGTAAGTGAATTTTATTATATAACCTAAAATAACGTAAAAGAAAAAAAAACCAAACCAATAACAATTGAGTTTAATAACAACTATTTATAAATATGAGAACTTGTTATTTGACTATTTAGAAATATGAGAAATTGTTGCGTCTCTGGATGTTCTTCGGGCTACAAAGCTCCTCGTCATGAGTTAGAATAGCCGATCGGAGAAGGATAGCACCGGTACGTCAGTCCACGATGGACCGCCTCTCCGCTTCTGGTCTGACTGGTTGTCACTGGTCGTAAAAGGAGGTTTGTGAAGATTTTCCTCTACCTTCGTAAAAAAAAAAAAAAACAAAGTTTATGTTTGAAAGATCAATTTTTGCTCATTACCAATAAGACATTTGATTACCTTGCAGTTCAATTTTAGCCAACTACAAACATCTTTTATTGCAGCGTTAATTCCATGAGCGGTATTCTATCAGGGGCTATTAATTTCTGTCAACTCGAAGAATGTATTAATAAATGGACCTTGGAGTTGAAAGAGCAAGAATAAGTACTTGTGAATCAAGCGACACAAGTTAATGCTTGGGACAAATGGGGACAAAATAGTAATGCTGAATCAAGAAGTTGAAAGAGTGAAAATCGAGTCGCAGCAATTGGATTATGTTGTAAGTTATATTTGTACATTTCCAATTATGTAAACATGTTTATACAATAGTAACATAAATAACTTTAATAACTAAATTTTTATTTTATTATGTTAATTATTTACTAAATCAATTATTAAACTTTCATTAAATTCAAATAATTGTATCATTCACAGGTTGGACAACAGAAAGAGTTGCAAGAATGTTTAGTACCATTAGAAAAGGAGCTAGCATTATTAAGAAACAATAGCATCAAGAAAAAAGTAGCATTGGAAGAAAACATCACAAAAATTAGTGCCATCCTTCACATGATTTTCTTCATAATCTCAGCGTGGGAATACAACGCCCTGATCCCGAGCAACCGGGTATGCCATTAAGGATGTTCTGGCGCGCGCACACACACACACACACACACACACACACACATATATATGTAAAATACATATGTGTTTATCGCATAAACTAGGATTATTGCAATATTAATAAGTTAACTACTTTTTTTCTTACGCATACAATAGAATCAATTTTGTTAAAATCCTTTTTTTTAAAAAACAGCACCATTTTCATAATTTATAATTTTTTCCATTTATCCTAGTTTGCGATAAGCAGACATATCATGTATGTTACATATATGTAAAAGTAGAATACTTTCTACGTAAGCAATAAATTCAATTAGTAATGAAATAAATTAGCAATAAATCAATAAGCAATACGCAATAAATCAATTTACAATACAACTTGAACCAGAATTCTAGTCGCAGCTAGATCTTCGTGCTTGTATTATTTGTGTGATTTTATACTTTCCTCAAATTCAATAAACTGTGCGCCGAATTGTTTTTTCAGTCATAACACAGCCCTACATTGAACAAGATTGAGTAATATCACGTATTATTAAAATTGAAATTAATATTAACCCCCCCTCCCTGAAAAAACTGCAAAGAATTTATTGTACAAAATATCACCTCAGCCAGGGTTCAATGTAAGGCTCTATTATGACTAAAAAACAATTCGGCGAACAGTTTATTGAATTTCAGGAAAGTGTATAAAATCACATAAATAAAACCACAAGCACAAAGATTTAGCTGCGATTAGAATTCTTGTTCAAGTTGTATTGTAAATTGATTTATTGCGTATTGTTTATTGATTTATTGTTAATTTATTTCATTGTTAATTGAATTTATTGCTTTGTTTATATTTCGATATGTTTAATCTATAATGTATGATTAAGTAAATATACATAACACATGTTGTATTTTACATTTATGCAAAATAAAATATGACAATTTTATTTTTACCAGTATTTCCTTCGTAATGTTTTCTTTTTTCCCTAATTATTATTATATTAATATTAACTATTACCGACAGATACCTAAATATTACCGACAGATATTGCTTAGTAGCAAGTAGTTCCATTTTACTTGAGGTGGTCCAGCGAGGACGCCACTAACGCTGGCTTCATCGAAATACACGGGAGATTGGAAGCCCTGATTTAACATGAATGAACGTCGACGAAATATGGCTCGGTTGGCCGTGTACCAGTAAGCGTGTTTGTAATAGAGTGAAAAAGCGCGGTCAGGATTGCTGATGCAATCCTCTTTATTTTTTGTGCAAGCATATCTCGTATTCCTATTTAAGTCTTTTTGTTTCCTATATAACTACTGAAAGCAAGATAAAAATACCTTGGTTACTATGGTCAAATCGTCCCCGCCACGTTGACACTGGGGACGGGTACCATTATTGGGACCGCTTAACGTCATCAAACACCATTCGTATCATTCAGACACGCAGTCGCACGCCAACGGCAACATGAACGCGCTTCTATACATGCTGTTAGTGCTTGCACATTTCTTATATAGCCTATATTTGGCGATTCGCAGCACGTGCATTGTGGTGTACCGGTGGTTCACAGAGTCCTGGTACAGAACGGCGGAATTCGACGTGCTCGTCCACACGCTCGCGAAAACGAGCAAGACACCTAGGCACCTGGTGATCGTACTCGGACTGTACGACGAGTCCGTCCTGGATTGTGTGCGTATAATTGGATGGTGCATTACACTTGATATACCTTACATCAGCTTCTTCGATCGTGACGGTAAAAAACCGATTTGATGTTGATATTGATATTATATATCTGTATGTAAAAACAGAAATTTGCGCTGAAATGGAAAAAAAAAATAAAACCAATCGTTTTATATGTATTTATGCATTTACATTAAGGAAGTTCAAAGTGTTATTTGTCATACAAATTTATTGTGTGCTTGTTTATCATGTAAAAAATGACAATCACGAAATGTTATATCACATTTCGACTTTTCATCGGATGCAATATCTTGGAGCACATGTACACCCAATAGGTCTGTTCGAGTTGCTTGAAATCCCTAAAAATTTTTGCACTTGAGATGAGATAAATATATATTCGATCGTAAAAAAGAGAGAGACGACAAAGAAATTAATTCAAAAAGGGCAGCAACACGAACAGGCCTATTGACTGATTCTGTCCATGGGAAAATTTTCCAAACTGAGAAGTCACCACTTTCTACATACTCGTAGTTCATTATTAATGAAACGACTAGAGCTTATTGGTCGTTACGTTAATCATGAACTGTATGTAGAAAGATAGCGACTTCTCAGTTTGGAAATTTTCCCCACGGACAGAATCAAAGTCCTTGGGTGTACTTTGAAATTGTAAATTTTTAAATGCATTATTTCATATCCCTGCAAACGTAAAGATTAAAATCAGATCATTAAGGTGATTAAGGGATCAGATTATGTGTGATTTCACATGACTCTCAAATTGACCATATGATAAGCAACTATTTGTATTACAAAATTTTAGTGGTTAGTCACTGAATAATTCTATGACAAAAATCATCACTCGATCATATTTTGTTTGTTACTTAAACAGTCGGTTCGAATAGTTTTTGAAGGCTACTTTCTTTTCAGTGGAAACAATTGACACAAGCATCATTCTATTCTCTTTTGATATTCAATGAGTAACAAAAATAGAACAATGCTCGTTTGTCAACTGTGTTCACTAAATGGAAAGCAGTTGAAATTAATTAATTGTACCTAAAGTGCAATTTGATGGCATACTGAAGCCATTGAAAGGACAAGAAGGATGATGATTTTTATCATAGTATTATCACAGTGGCAATTACTGTTATGAAAAGCAAAAAAACAATAAATTTAAGCAACATATTTTATGTTGTTTGTTTACAGTGCAAAACTTATATAAACGTTGATGTTTGTAGTTGAAACTGTTTAAACTTTCAGCTATTGAAATAAGAGCGATAAATCTGTTACTCCAATTGCTTTTGTTTTAACAGCACAGTAAAGTGTACTTTAAAACATCTTGAAAACATTTTTTTGTTTTTTGTTTTTTCTTCAAAGACTTTGTTTAACTCTATAGCATAAAATGGGACTTTTAAAATTGAGAAAAATTGAGAATTATATTGATCTTCAAAAACGATGGGACATGGTACATTTTGTTGTACATTGCACTTTGAAAACGGTTCAAACTAGAGAAAATTGATATGTAATTACACAATTTTGTTTGAGTGAAGAATGTGAATAAATACATTTTGTTACATTTGTGCAATAATGATCACATTAAACTTTTACGTAACTTATTTCTTATTGTTTAGTTATTTTATATTGAATTCATTGAATCAATTTTAAATTTTGCTTTTTTGCAAAGATACTTTTAAGACATCCTATAATTCGATTTTGTGTTATAATGTTTCATGCCCTTTCCGAGTCATGCAAAATTATTCAATAGCATAGCATCTTAATATGGCTACTTTACTTAAGCGTGCTTGATATAGTATTTTAACTTTAGATAAAGTATATGCGAGTAACGTACGTGAACGGACCTGTTCGAACGTCTTTTGTTCAGTTTCTTTTTTATATGAGATTACTCACAAAAAAGTTTCATTCACACACAATGATAGTTCCACAGACCCCAACATAACTTTGCTGCCGTGCCGTGCCGTACCGTTCGAATTCTAGTTGACCAATAAAGTTGATCAACCATATCAATTGAAAAAAAGAGATTTCAAACTTTTTTACCCTTTTGGTTCGAACCTCCTGTCTCATTCCCTCACACAGCAAGCGTTCAAAACTTCATAGGGGGTCTCTCAAGCCCTCTAGTGTATTTAAGGGTTAGACATTAATACATTACATGTATTAATAATATTTTTGTACAATCAAATAATAATTTAAGTTGGTTATACTAATTTTGAGTACAGTTATATGTGTAGTTTAATAGTTATATAGTTATGTTACATTTGAAGTAATAAACATGAATTATATTTTATAAAGTGAAATGAGAAACATAGTTTATACATATTATAAAGAAAAATTTAGTAAATAATTGCAAACAGAAAATTTACAAAAATATATAATTCGCCCTATCTTTCAATTAAGAAATATGAACAATTATTGTGCGAATTTAAATTTTTTCGATTTACATTATTTTTCTAGGTTTCTTGAAGAAGAATGAAGTTAATCTTAAAGAGGAATTTGCGAGGAAACGGCCTGATCTAGTAGAGCATATTATTTGGAATTCACACGCAAAAGCACCTAGTCAAAATAGAACAATTGGTAGAGTATACATTTTCCGTTTCTCCATATGCTACTTATTTTCAAGAATAATTGAAGGCCTTCAAGTTTAACAATGCTAATATGTGCATTCTCTAATCATGTGCGCAATTGTAACATATAAGACGTACTGCTGACGTAATGTTAATTGTATAATTATATTTGCAGATAAGATAATTATTATTGAAATAATTATAATTTTCTGATCTTTTCGCAATTCATGATATTTTTATGAAAAGTTTCGGAGCCCTTCAACTTTCGAGAAACTTCCTCTTTATCGAGTGAGATGACTTTCAATCAAGAGGCGCGGTCGCGTCTCGTGCCAATTTAAAGAAAAGATAAAAAACGCAAAGCGAGAATGACCCGCGCCTCTTTTACGCGAGTCAGCGATTTCAAGCATTAACGAGTTATCAGATCTCGTAACGGCTGATCCGATCAAGGTCTGAGTAGTCTCAATCGATAGCTTGGTAACGAATTGCATTAAAATTACAAGGATAGGAATAACATATGTTATCTCGAAATTGGAAGTTATCCGATGCGGCTGCGAAAGATTGCGGAATTTATTTTATGAATATGGCTCACTAATAAAGATTTCAGTATTTATTTTATGCATCACTGATAAAGATATCAGAATATATAGATTAAGAGAGTAGCCAAAACGCTTTAATTTACGCTGACTGATATAATATGTGTTAAAGATCTTACATTTCCTCTAACTTTTTTTCCAAGATATTAATCCTATTTTTCGAATAACTCAGTAATATTATAAGTTTAATTTTATAACATTAAAAGTTTTATTGTCTTTTTCAATATAAAACATATTTGAGATAATAAATTTATTTTGATAGCTGACCCAACTATCGTAACATCTTATTATTGAATCGATACTTTGTTGAAAACATTAATTATGCATATGTAATGTACAAATATGTTTCCTATAGAAATAATTTCTTAATAAAAATATCACTGTGTATTTATATGACCTCAATGTCAAGAGGTACCCTTGTGCCTTCACCCCTTGACATGTCACCATGCCTGAGCGCGCGAAATGTCACCTCTGTGATTCGTAAACTTTAATCGTGAATAATTTGAAAACCATTATACCCTCGACACTTTCGTATCAGGATTTTTATCTTGGAATCCAAAGAATCCGCTCTTAAGAGGAAATATGATTTTTTTGGGACACCCTGAGAAAAAATTTTTTATATATAATTCTATATAATAATATATCAAATATATCCATATAAATATATATGTGTATATAATGTTTAATGAAGTACAGTACCGATCAAAAGTATAGTATCTTTAGTTGTTTTTTTTTACAATAACTTTATTTAAAATGCATAGTTTATTAAATTAAAACGTATTTTGTTAGTGAGTTGTCATCACACATTAAGTCTAAGGTGCATCTGCTACCATGTATGTGCTGCAAAATTTTGAAGACATTTAATTTACTTTGACGATACGTACGACAAACTTAAAGGTGATATACTTTTGACTGGTACTGTATATATAATATAATTTATAATATACATGTTATATAATTTTTCATTATATATAATTGTATAATATACTGATAATATATATTTTAAATATTATATATATTTCGTTTTATATTAAATATTTATACAAGGACATATATTTGATATACAAATATATATAACTATATATGAACATTTTTTTTCCAATCAGTAAGAAATTACGAGCGCTGCCATTTTGATAAATCACTCAAGTCCATTCCGCTTGCTGACACACATAAACGTGCATAAGCAAGTGGAATGGGTAATAGCAGCGTGAATGGCGCGAGTGTTACGAGCGCCAAGTGAAACGCATCTTTAAAAGGTCTATGCCAATATTGGCAGCTTTCCTCTAATGTAGATTTTTTATATTTTACGCGTAAACTGTCATGTTAATGTTACGCTTGTGTCGTTTATGGAATTTACTGCGCTACTGGCTTTGTGAACGTTTGCGTTTACAATGTTAATAACGTCTCCTTAAACGCATTCTTAATTAAAAGTCTAAGCAATAATGCCTCTCAAGAAAGTCATTACTTGCGATCACATATTTCAATTACAGGAAGCAAGTCGAAAATAAATGTATCGTTACTGTCAAACGTAGACAGCAAAGGAAAAATAGTGACGTTGGCGCAGTCGCTGGGAAAAGCCATATCTTCGGGGGACCTCGACCCAAAAGAAATTACGGATGAACTAATCACTGAAAAATTACAAATAAAAGAGATGCCCGATCCCGATCTCGCTTTAATATATGGTTATACTTATTCTACACATGGTATTCTACCATGGCACACGAGAACAACAGAATTTTTGTGAGTTTGTAAAAAATTATCAAATATCTATCAACATCTTTCAAATAATTTTAGTTTTTAAACTCTAACGATTTAATCTCTCTTTCCAGAATGCTGCCGATGTACGTTAATGTCTCGGTGAAAGATTTCATATATTTATTAGAGAGGTATAACAAATGTATACAACGGTATGGTAAATAGTATGTAATTATCCTTATTTGTATAAGAGAGATATTGCGTTTGGATAAGAAGAAATAAATTATTAAAAAACTGAGTTTTCCAATATGATTATTTTACGTACAAATACAAAAATCAATTCTTGCACACTGGAGAAAAAATTTGTTTAATTTAACAGAAGTCCAGGTATTATATATGTATATATATATATATATATATATATATATATATATATATATATATATTTAAATTAAATATATGAATATTTGAATTGAAATTTAATTGAGTAAAAAATTTTGTCACGTTAACAATTATTTTCTTCAATATAATTATAAAAAATATGTTAATGTCATAACAAAGAGACAAGTATAGGACAAAAAGAATAGGAAAGGTATATGACAGACACTTTAGAGAAAAATAGTGCAGTTTCGATTAATCCTTTTCATTTCAAAATTCGCTATTGAATTTTACAACAAAAATTTAATCGAGATTGTAACATATTCGTATTACGTAACTACATACGTGAAAAAGAAATTCTTCATTATATTTTTATTTTCACACAGGCATAAAATTTGCTTTATATAGTAGTAAATGCAATTTTTTCGCATAATCTACATTAACGTTACAAATATGTTTTGAAAGATAAGCCATAATAGCAATTACATATCGCAATAATTATATAAAGGCGAACACTTACGAATATTTTACATGGTTCTATGATAAAATGATCAAGTACAATTTCGATGATTTTACGAGTTCCTGATACCCAGCGCTTGTTCCAACTCTGCTCGTTTTTGCTGCACTTTCGTGTAAAAATAACGACACACGGCCTCCTGTGCCCAGGGCTGATAATAAAATTCAGCTCTCCGTTCTTCTTCCGGGTTGCCGACGACGTCGGTCATGGTCTTTAAATCTCTAGTCTGAGAGATGATCCATTTGTTGATAAATTGTTGCGGATCCTTGGCGAAACTTAGGAAAAATTCGCGATTGGTCTTCAATTGATTAATCGTCTCGACGGTTTCGTGAATTTTGTTGTCCAGACTCTGAATCTCCTGCTGGCTCGCTGTTGACAACAAGAAATTGTTCATTTGCGTCTTCAATGTATCGTCCACTTCCACGTCGATGTCATAGCACGCGGTCTGCTTCGTTTCTGTACCTAAACGATATAAATTTTTATATCATTTCCAATCAGTTTTGGTAACATACAATAGTCGCAATACTTGGCTTACAAAATCCAAAAATAATACAGTCTTGACGGGAGGATTAGGCACGGATTATTTTTTCATTCATCTGGAATTCTTATCTGTATTATTCCTATAGGTATTATGCGTATTAAAGGATTCTTAAAACAAAGATTTTTATATTAATATTTCAATTTGTTCAGTTAAAAATATTGAAAAAAATACAAGGTGATTAATATTTTTGGCCAAGGCTGTATTTTTCACAGATAAAAATTAATCTCTATCAGCTATAAATTTATTTACAATACTTATAAATACATATATACATTTATTTACAATATTAGTGAGGATTAATATTTAGTTATAAAAATTACACTTTTCGTGCTTACCTTCCACGCTTATAACATGATTTATCACAATGGGATCAGGTGGATGCAACAATGGATTTAGTCGTTGCGGTATTTCGGCGAATTTCATTCGCGGGCAAGCAAATATCTGTTCCAAATATTTATCACAGTTGATAAACTCTCTCTCGTGACTGTCTTGGAGCTTATGCGTTTTTATATACTGCCAGAGTGCGGATATTATGACGGGTCGTGTCTGCGTGTGCACACCTAATAATCGCGCTAATCTTGGGTCCAATTTAAACTGAAATGTGATTAATATAAACTAAATTTAAAGAGAGTGTTTCTTCTACAGTTTAAAAAAGTGAGTTGCTCAACTTTTTATTCATATGCGTATATTTTTAATACAAGAGCGTTCGATGCGTTTCATATCATCTTCTAAAATAATGAACAAATTTAAATAAAATTAAGTTACTTCAAAATATTTTCTCAATAATATCGATAAATATTGACGTGGAAACAATTAAAAAGAATCGTTTATGATAATAATTTAAAGGTAGTAACAACATTGTTGCTGCGTTTTCATTAGTGTGACGTTACATTTAAAGAAAATTGTACGATTCATGAATATTTCGTACTCCTATACAAAAATAATATCGTGAAACTACTTTTTCAAATTCTAAAATATTTTCAAACTTTATTCATATAAATATACTGAATGAGTTTTTAAAATTCTTTCATTTACAAATAAATTACTTAAAACTGTTTCCTATAAGACTAAATGCTATCTTGGAAAGTTATTTTTAGAAAAATGATTCATGTCAATCGAAGAATTTAAATAAATGAGAATGCCTATTTATTCAATTTATCACTCAGGGCTTATCCAGACAAACTTGCTGCATGAGGAAATTGATTGGCCCATTAGCACATGCATAAAGAAATGAACCAATCAAATTCTTTATGCATATAGTTACGTAGCTATATGCAAGTTTGTCTGGAGAGGCCGTTAAAGCTTCTGACTCCTCAACCGAGAACGCCTGCATCAACGGTGGCGATATAGTATCGTAGAAAAAATTGGAACTAATAGACGTAAAACGTGACAACGCGTTGACGATGAAATTTTGTCTCGCGTGTCATTTCGTCGTTATTATGTGTTTCATTGTGAAACTAGTCTCGTATTTACCGAATTCGTAAAAATGGATTGCTAGTAAAGTTGCTTTGAATTTTACGCATAAAAGCATATTTTGCACTCTTTTCAACAGCTGTCCGTGTGTTTTCCTGTCTTAACAGGTTTCACTTTACGTGCTTTTTTTAACTATTTATTAACTCTCAGACGGAAAAAGAATAAAAGTCGAGGCTCATTTTTGCAAGTGTTTCGAAACGATCATTATTCTGTTTATTCCAAATTCTCTTTAATTTACAAATGCCACTTTGGCTGAAACTTTTACGCGTTTCTCGCTTACGACGACACGACTTCAATATGACCGTGCGAAGAATCAGGAGCCTTGAAAATTAATCGGTTGTAACAAAATGCTTAATTTATATAAAGAAAGATCACCTGTAGCGGCTGATAATCGAGAAGAAGAAGGATTGTACAGCGAACGTTCTTGTCGCCTGGTCTTTTAACTTGAAATCCATCCGTTTCCTGCGTAGTCAACGTACGATGCCACTCGACCAAATGATTGTCAGGGCCATACAGATCTTTATCCAATTCAATTACCAAACTTTTGAAGAAAGACGAGAACTTTCGTTTTACCTGTAAAATTATTATTATAAACATATTATCGCTAAATATATTCATATGTGAAATAAATATATACGAAATTTACTTTTAGAATTTACTCTTAAAATCATGGTAATTGGAATAAAATGAACACGAAAGAATTTTATTTTAATTTTAATAGAAATTAATATAATTTTTGTAAAATTTATTGTAATTTTAATAAAAAATTAAATAACATTTATATTAAATTTTGCTAAAATGATAGTAAATTTGATTACTATTGTAATAAAAATTCTTCGATGTTCTTTCATAAATTTGTCCCGTGTTACGCGTACACACGCACATGCATGCGCTCGCACAGATTTATTTATCATATTTTATCCACAATGACGTTATACCTTATTGGGATCATTTTTAGTATCGTCCAAAAGACGTCCCTCGACTCTAAGTTCCCAGGACGCTACAGATCCTTCCTCTCCCTCGCCCGCCTCTTTAGCCGGATAAAATGTATTCGAGATAAAAATACGCAATTTTCGCTTTTGCTTCATCGGACGTTTCAGAGCCTCTTGAATATCGAGGCGTTTTCGCATTATAGTCGCGTCCAACTTTCTTTCGAACGCTAGCAGGTCCATGTAAGCCTGTGACTCCGGTACCAAGTCGCGCACTTTCTGTGGCAATATTTTGTCTGCCAACTTCTTCTTTTTCTTTGATGTGGAATGTGAAAAATCACTGTTCCAAAAATGATACCTAAATGAGTTTATTCGAAAACCATAGACACAGAAATTACAAAATAATTCTGTAAGCCTTGGGTTGCAGTGAGTTAGGTTCCTAATAAAACTTGATTTCAAGTATAAACGGTATAATTCCAATTAGACAAACATTACATTAAAATAGACAAATAATATTACACAAGTAAATAAAAAGGACGACCATGCGAGAGTAAGGACGAATTTTCAAAAATAACAAAACAAAAAGTAGCTAATTGTTAAAATGTAATTTGATTAACGAAAAAATACAAAATTTATACACAGTGTAATGTAAAGCGTTTGTATTAAACTTCTTTCGATAACCAATAGCTAAGTACTTACGGTTTTTGTTGCGACATAGGAATACGTTGATCCGCGCTCCTCTTTCCAACGGGCGGCGTAGGCATTGGACCTTGGCGCATATTCGAGTAAGGTTGGTTTGGTCGCATTATTCCGCCGGGGCCAGGCCCAGCGTTACCCATCTGCGGTGGCGGAGTAAATCCAGATCTCTGCTGCATCTGCGACAGAAACGGACTTGTATATCGTATCATTCATTCGTGATTCAATTATAATTGTTGTATAATAAAATTGAGGGTTTCCTATAAAAAAAAAATGAGTCGGTGAAATTAAATTTTCAGGACACAAAAAACTTCTGATCTTCAAACCATGTAAATATGATAATTTTTCTTCGGACACATAACAGAGTATCTATACAATATAAGAACAAAAAATTTTTATTTTTAATATTTTTAGCTTTAATATTTTGTGACATTAAAAAAAAATAAACCTCTGAATTTGTTTGAGTTCTTGCAAAAAATTTGTATTTATTATCTATTTATATTTAGCGTTTTCGGTTTGATTCTTGCTGCAATAAAATGGTTCACGATGTGACGCTACCAGAGAATGATTTGCCATAACCCAAATTAATAAAAAAGGACTTGTTTTTTTATGGTAGAAAAACCTTCAATTATTCTCACAAGACATTATTTTGGAGAACTGTAGCTCATTCCTGATCGGTACTCGTTATAGCAAAAAGTTGCCGTGTATAAATTAAATATAAGTAGGGTTGTGCCATAAATTTAAAGATTATTCATATGGATTATTTATAAAACTTGTAATAAAACAGAGACCGGTCCAGCATCCCCTTAAAGAGAACATACAACACTTTGTTACAGTGTTTTAAACACGTTTCGACTTCAACTATAGAAATATGTTATAAAAAATGAGGGGTTTCATTAAAAAAATAAAAAAATAAAGTTGATAATAGCGCCATCTTACTGCCCATTTCAAAGCAAACAAATTTGATGTAGAACAATTTTTTCGTACGATGCATATTTCTCGAAATATTTGGATGTTTCAAGTTAAATGCCTGTTCAAAGCATCGGTTATCGCGAGGCTCTCCGTGCAGATTGTCCGAAGCACACGTGCAGATGAATTGCATAAACTTAGTAATTCTCTGCTTAATTTAAAAACGCAGTTTCTCGAGCGTTCGAGCTCTCATGCCTTCGGCATTTTGATGTCATATCTTTTTTTTTTAGCTTTGTGCTTTTTAAAGACTTTTGATCAATGAGTCAAGAACTATTGCATATTAAAGTTAACTAATTTTATCGAGGGCCAAAAGCCCTTGGCTTTGTGCGTGATCCTTTGTAAACTCTTGTAACATAAAGGGGATGTATACATGTAAATAATCTTTAAAAACAAATACACATTGAATTTCAAGATCTAGCTTTAATCAGCCAAAAGTTAATATTTAAAAAAACAATCATATCTAAGAAGAACTTGACAGTCGGGCATTTTACTAAATCACCGATTTTAATAAAATTTTACAAGTGTGTAGTATTCAAACATTTACTGTAGTAAAGCCATAAGTTGCAATATTCGGGCATTCTCGAGAAAAATATATATATAATATAAAAGTTAAAAAATAAAACAAAATCAGTGGCATAGCGTCCAGCGTTAAGGCGTTGACTGCTACGCTTAAGATTCCAGGCTCAATCCCTAAGGATAAGACTCTTTTTTCATTTAAATCTTATATTTTTAAATTGTCATATATATATATATATATATATATTTTTTTTTTAATCGTTTTTAATTATTTAATATAAATCGTGTTCAGTTGAATGTATTTGAAACAAATATATTTACCGGGAAATTTGGACCAGAATATTGACGCAAATTCGGTGGTACCGATGGTGATGGATATCGCTGCGGAGGTGGTCCATTGCTTCCTGCATTTGGCACAGGAAATCTCTGGGCCATCTTTCTTTACACTCTAAAGAAAAACATAAACGATGCACGTATTGACTAAAATTGCAAAAATATGTAATATTCCTATAACAAAAGATCACAAGTGATAATGCAGCAAAGTTGTGGTGACATACAAATGTCCACTTGATATAGCAATATCACTGTGATATTTGCGCATTACCTCAATTTTGCCATGATATCAATTGTAACCTGTTGTTATGGGAGGTAAATAAATAAACAATTAATCAAACACATATACACATGTGCGTACGCTGCATATATCTCTTATTAAAGCTATATTTCGAAATTCACTGCTAGTACTATAAATCTATAGTATACTTTACTGTATATCTACAGTATAGTATCCTGGATTATAGATTTTCAATACTGACAGTGTATGTTGGAATGTAGCCTAATAGCATTATCGTTAGTGCTTTAAAGTAAGTAATTAATCACTAATCAATTTAGTATTGACAGTATTAAATTTCTGTAAAGTATACACAAGCAAAAAATAAATAAAAATACATTAAGCATTTTATTTATATGTATAAGAACTAGTCTGTGGAAATACAACACGATAAAACGACAATCACAATCGATACCCGACGCAGGAATGATATAACCTAAAATAAACAGAAAATTCAATCCTACTCGTATATAATATAAAGTTATCAATTACACAAATGCATTGTATTAGTATTTAGCAAATTAAAAAAAAAAATAAATCAACTTGCGCTGTAGAAATCCTAAATGTATCCGTAGCTGAATGCCTCTGAAAATTCGTAGTCACTTTAGATGAACAAATTTCACAAGGAATAATAAAATAGAATCATCACGCTTTGTTCTATTGCATTGGAGTGTGTACACACACGATTATCTAATGAACATTATTTACAAAACTTATTTGTGAAAAGTATTGTTAAGTAACCTTTCAAAGCTTTAATATTTCAACTTTGTGTTGGTGTATGGCTATGCTTCAACTCCGTTTCCTCTGCCTCAGAGACCAGGGAGGAACAAACGTTGAGAGCGGCCATGCCAGCCGTTTTTCTATGAATTCCCTATCGCATGCGAATTGACCAATCGCATTTGTCGTTTTTACTTAACGGCAAATACGATTGGTCAATTCAGATAGACCTAATCAGCGATTAAGTTAATCGGCGTTGGTGCAAGTGGCTCTTACTTTCAAATATATATGGCCTAGTTTACACCGAGTACTTGATACATGAACTTACTAGTAATTTTTTATTAAATTATTGTAATTTCGGCAATAAATTAAAAGAATACTATATTAAACTGGTACATACAGTCGTGAGCTAAAAGGTTGCAACACATTTTCTTCGATTGTTTTTGAAATGTAGACTTGCTCATTGAACAGCGAACGTCATTGGTTCTTACCTGTGGATCCAACCAATTACGTTCGCCTATCGATGAGCAAGTTTACATTCCAAAAACCATCGAAGAAAATGTCTTGCAACCTTTTAGCTCACGACTATACAGTCGTGAGCTAAAAGCCGTTTGTTTTCTGTTCCTGAACTCCCTGAATTAGAGTGCACTTAAAATGAAATAGATATATATTTGAAAATTAGTGAAAGTAAGAAAAAACGTTTCAGTGTAGTCTAGTGCAGAAATAGAAAACAAGCCTAAGGTTGCAACACATTTTCTTCGATTGTTTTTGAAACGTAGACTTGCTCATCGAACGGCGAACGTCATTGGTTCTTACCTGTGGATCTAACCAATTAAGGATCGAACCATCTAACCATCAAAGAAAATGTGTTGCAACTTTTTAGCTCATGACTGTACACCCCAGGGGGTCGATCATGAAACTTTTTCCCTAGGGCGGAAACGTGAAAAGTGAAAATCTTTAGCATTAAAGTTAATGGAGAAATTTTTCACTTTTCACGTTTCCGCCTTAGGGAAAAAGTTTCATGATCGACCCCAAGGACTTTGATTCTGTCCATGGGGAAATTTTCCAAACTGAGAAGTCACCACTTTCTACATACTCGCAGTTCATGGTTAATGAAACGACTAGAGCTTATTGGTCGTTACGTTAATCATGAACTGTAAGTATGTAGAAAGATAGCGACTTCTCAGTTTGGAAAATTTCCCCATGGACAGAATCAAAGTCCTTGGGTGTACACCCATGGAATTTGATTCTGTCCATGGGAAAATTTTCTAAATTGAGAAGTCACCACTTTCTACATATTTGCAGTTTATGATTAATGTAAAGACTAGATTTTATTGGTCGTTACGTTAATCATAAACTGTAAGTATGTAGAAAGATAGCGACTTCTTAGTTTGGAAAATTTCCCCATGAACAGAATCAAATTCCATGGGTGTACACCCAAGGACTTTAATTCTGTCCATGGGGAAATTTTCCAAACCGAGAAATTGCTATCTTTCTACATACTTACAATTCATGATTAACGTAACGACCAATAAGCTCTTGTCGTTTTATTAATCATAAACTGCGAGTATGTAGAAAGTGGTAACTTCTCAGTTTGGAAAATTTCCCCATGGACAGAATCAAAGTCCTTGGGTGTACAGTCGTGTTCATTATAGTTGCGACACTATTTTTTAGATGCGTTTCTGAACGCGCAACTATAACGAGATTGAGAACATGATTGGTTCTTACTTGTGGATCTAACCAATTACGTTCGCCGCTCGATGAGAAAGGCTACATTCCAAAAACCATCGAAGAAAAAGTGTCGCAATTATAATGCAGGCGACTGTACAGTCGTGTTCATTAAAGTTGCGACACTTTTTCTTAGATGCGTTTCTGAACGCGCAACTATAACAAGAGCTGAGAACATGATTGGTTCTTACTTGTGGATCCAGCCAATTACGTTCACCGTTCGATGAGCTAAACCACATTCCAAAAACCATCGAAAAAAAGTGTCGCAACTATAATGAACACGACTGTACACCCAAGGACTTTGATTCTGTCCATGGGGAAATTTTCCAAACTGAGAAGTCACCACTTTCTACATATTTGCAGTTTATGATTAATGAAACGATTAAAGCTTATTGGTCGTTACGTTAATCATGAACTGTAAGTATGTAGAAAGATAGCGACTTTACAGTTTGGAAAATTTTCCCATGGACAGAATCAAATAGCGAATTCGATTGGATGCACTAGTGCGCACTGGTGCGCACTGAGTGCGCCCTTTTCTAGTGTGATGTATTTGGTTGGCGCGCACTTCACTGGTTCAGAAACTATGGTGTGTTCAATTGATAATGCACTGAAAAGGTGCTAGTAAAAACGTGTTTGATTGAATTGCACTACTCTAGTTCAGTGATACTTTTATGTTCGATTGAACGCACTACACTAGTACAGAATGCACTGAACCGCACCGAGATTTTCGGCAGTGCGGTTCAGTGCGTTCCGTACTTATAGTTTAGTACAAAATTGATACAACGTATATAATAGTAGGAGATGGCAAAAATATGATGGAAAAAATATTATTAGACGAACTATTAGATAGTTCAAGCAGTTCCAGCAATGAAGAGATAATGACAATATTAATGAAATGTGAAAATATTCCAAAAGTAAAAAATATGATGGAAATTATTAATGAATAATCTGACAAGGAAGTATGCAATACGAAATTTCAACATATTTTAAATATTTGTTATTTTAGATTTAAAACATCTGTTATTAATTTCAACAACATTTTTGTTTGAAACAAAGCACGTTTGATATATTGAATAATATGTATTTAAATTTGAAAATTTATAATACAACAACGGAGTATGGTGGGCGTAAAACAATAAATAGTGATATACAGCTATTAGCCCTTTTATGGTATGTTTTTTATATATTTATGTAATTAATATGTATATACATAAGTATTTAATAATATTATATTTACAGGATTGCAGGAAACAAATGTGTCATACGAGACATTGCATCTAGATTTAATGTAGCAGAATCTACTTTTTATTCTATCATAACAAATGTTATAAAATATTTTAATTATATTGCTCCAAATATGATAAAGATGCCAGAAGATAGAAAAAGATTAGTTGCTCGTAAATTTGAAGATGTGCGTAGTCTTTTTTGTTTAAAAAAATGCATAAGAGTTGACTAATAATTTATTAGTGGTAGTAATCAATAGATTAATCAATTAATAATTATCAATATATAGCAATAGTTATAATTCAAGTTACCAGTTGGCTCAGAGTAAATAACTTCACCTAGGTTAGTGTAAATACCCGCACTCAGTTCAGTATAAAAATACACACTCCGAGCAAGTGCGCCTAGTAACAAAAAGTTACCAGCCACTAGAACGGGGCAAGTGTACGCCAATCGAATTCGCTAAAAGTCCTTGGGTGTACACCGGTTAGGCGACAATTTCCCAAAAAATGGCGGAGACAATGTTGGTATCAATGAAAATCCCCAAAGGACATGATTATAATTTCTAAGGATTTGTAGCATTGTTCAAGTAGTAATTTAAAGGGTCTTTAAAAGGCCTCGCACATGAAATGCATAACAGAGCATAAGCGTAACATAAGGTCTTTGGACCAATGAGAACCGTACGTAAATTAATATGGCGACTTTATGCTGGATGCTCATTAATTCATCGGTCTTATGTTGTGCTTATGTTATGAAATGCATTTCATGTGCGAAGCCCTTAAAGGCTATAACACACACCTTCCATAACCGTAACCATAAAACTTACCGTAAGAATTAGCCAATCACAGTCGAGAATTCAAATTCTTATTTCTGAATTCTCGATTGTGATTGGCTCATTTTTACGGTACGTCTTATGGTTACGGTTATGGAAGGTGTGTTATAGCCTTAAGGGCCTCGCACATGAAATGCATAACAGAGCATAAGCATAGCATAAGGCCTTTGGACCAATAAGAATCTTATGTAAATCAATATGGCGACTTGATGCCGGATGCTCATTGGACCATCGGTCTTATGTTGTACTTATGTTATATTATGCATTTCATGTGCGAGGCCTTTTAAAGCCGCAGCATAGATTTCTGCATAGCTGCATAACCGTATGCATAAGAAAGTTGATTGGTCTGTTAGCACATGCATAAGGAAATGAACCAATCAATTTCTTTATGCATACGGTTATGCAGCTATGCAAAAGCTTGTGTCGCGGCCTTTAAGAACCTCGCACATGAAATGCATAACATAACATAAGCACAACATAAGACCGATGGACCAATGAGCATTCAGCATAAAGTCGCCATATTGATTTACAAAACATTCTCATTGGTCCAGAGATCTTATGCTATGTTTATGCTCTGTTATGCATTTCATGTGCGAGGCCCTTTACTGAGCATGCCTTGACTCTTTCATGTAAAGGCATCTTAATTACACCTTTTTTTCTTGGTGGTGTTGGTTGCTGTCGAATAACTTTTTGACGAGGGTCTATTTACTTCTTAAAAAACTAACGCTAACGATGGCACGGCTCGTTACAAAATCCACCGAATTGGTAAAACGTACGAACATTTTAAGTAGTTTATCGTCATATGATTATCTCAAACGAGATTTAACCTTACTCTAACTTCCTGGACTCAAATTATGTAACGTTCGTTCCTTTTCCAACTTTCATTAAATAAATATTTACATACATAAACTTATCATGACGATAGTTTGGTGAACACCTTCGTGTCGCACTGAATCGTTCCACTTGATCTTTTCTATCAATTTTGTTATCTGTTAAAGATGTCCTTACCGAGAGAATATAATGCACTAACAATTTCTAATTCTCAAGACCTAAGGGAAATGGTTGACTGATAATCTCGAGTCTGTCTTTAGTAACACGCAATTAATTATCTTGTATCTCAAGTGTTGGAGCCTAAGTGGAACGGTTAACTTGTATGAGCTTTTTTGAATATTTTCTTCACATTCGACTGTGATTGAGCAATTCTTACGGCTTATGATATCGACTAATAGCTTGTTGTAGAAAGCTCAATAATCTCAAGACTTTAGTATTTGTCTTTAAGTAACGTACAACGATCTAGTTTACATTGGCTTTGTTTACACCGAATACTTGATACGCGTAATATTTAGTAACTTTCTATTCAATTATCTTAATTTCGGTAATATATTTAATGAATAGTATATCAAGCTGGTACAATATGAATCAAGCTAATTAATTAAATATAGATATCACGTATACATTTACACGTATTGTCGAAATTAAGACAATTTAAATAGAAAGTTACTTGTTAGTATGCGTGTCAAGTGTTCGGTGTAAACTAGGTCATTGTACACTCGATATGCATATTAACTAGTAACTTTCTATTAAAATTATCTTACTTTCGACGATGCGTGTATACATGATACGTATATTTAATTATCTCGATTCATTTTGTATCAGCTTAATATACTATTCTTTAAATTAATTGCTGAAATTAAGATAATTTAATAGAAAGTTACTAATTAGTACGCGTATCAAGTGCACGATGTAAACAAGGCCAATAATTGTTTTGTGTCTCGAGTCTTAAACCAAAAAGAGATTCTGTTTGTAACTTCAGACTCGAGATACAAGATAGTTATTGGTTATCGTGCACTGCTAAAGACAAAAACTTGAGTCATAAAGTTTGTCTCGAGATAATAAGTCAATTATTTTGCCTGTAAACTAAAAAGAGAGTCTGTTGATAACTCGAGATAGTTATCGTGCGTTATTAAAGACAAAAACTAAAGTCATAAAACATTTTCTTAAGATAATAAGTCAGCTCTTCTGCTTAGGCCCTTAATCGGAAGTCATATTAATATGTGTGAAACAATTAAAATTTCTTTGAAAAAGATATTTTAAAAACAAATATATTCACTTGAAACTTGTGTGTTATAAGAATATTCTTTTATATAAAATATTGCCTGTTTCATATCACAATGATTAGGAGGTTCTCCAATCTTTTTACATAATATAAGAACTCGATCGAATTTTGAGAATAATACAGAGACAATTCTAAATTTTTTCAAATTTATTCCTTTAAAACTCAATATATAACTTAGTAAAATAGCATTGAGTCTCTTGGGGAGGAGTTTTAAGTAATTTAATTGCAAACAAAATATAAAAATTTTAGAAAACTATAAAAACTTGGAATTTAAAGAACATTTAATAATAAAAAAAATCAAGTTTTGTCATTTTTGTATAAGAGTATGTAAAATGTTAATTTGTTAACTTGTGATCATACAATTCTCTTTAAACGTAATGTCGCACTATTGAAAATGTGGCTGCATTACATATTATTATGTTTAAATCATTAGCGATTCTTTTTCCACACTAGTATCTATCGATAATGCAAAAAATATGTTTAGATAATAACTTATTATATTTATTTTTATCGTTTAAATTTTGTCTATTATTTATTATTTTAAAATTGATAATGCTAAAAGCTTCCGTGTTAAAAAATATGAATGAAAAGTTACGTGACTCTACATCTTTTTAAAGTGGAGAACCTCCTTTAAGAATTAAATAAAACTGAATAATATATATGAATTGCAGTTGGTATTAATCACACAAAGCCTGTGCTGCAAGTATGGCTGCAGTACGCCAAAGTTGAATTGACGCCACCTAGTCTAAAGGATATTCCTGCGATTCGTAGCGGATTTTCAAAGTTGATTCACTCTGCACGGACTGGCCGCTATCGTGATGTTACTGTGCGCGAGGGTATCATAAATACTCTAGTGGCTGCTGAAATATATTGCTGGTTCTTTGTTGGCGAATGTATCGGAAAGCGGCATATTGTCGGATATGATGTTTAAATACATTATACATGTACAATGTTACATAGATAATTCTGTATAAATAAATTATAGACTTGCCCGTAAATATACGAAATATTAATCAAATGTTTTCTTTTTCAATAAGTGTTACTGTAACGAGACTTATTTTATTAAAAATACATTTATTTAATATCATCATCATGTATCTTATAAATAAGAAAAAAAATTATTACTTCAATACATGTTGGTTCGCATAATGCCATATACAAATCGCAGCGGTAACGTGAACATTCAATGATCGTGTCACTCCTACTTGAGGTATCTGCACACACGTGTCAAAGAGAGGTATAAAATTCGCTGGTATACCATTCTTCTCGTTCCTACAAAATAGATTCCTAATTAGTCGTCAGTTACAATAGTCAGTTCAGAACAGATTAAGAGATTCAATCAGTTAATGGACAAATAGAAACAATTTAATCCTAGAATACTGTTACGATTACATTTTAATCCAAGTATTAATTCAAGTTTATTACAGTTTTTGTTACAACTTAAAAATATTTAATAAAATTTTTTTTACATTAAAATAGTGTTAAAGATCGGTTATTTTAATACCTTGCAACTTATAAAGTAGAAAAAAAGTGTAACAAATTCTGAAATGCGGATTAATTCTTAGAGTAGCGTTGATATCAGAAAAATCATGAGTAGCATTCTAGGATTAATATAATTATATTTTCAAGTGAAAGATATTTCGATAGTGCATCTGCGTGAAAATTAAATCTAAAAAAACTATCAATTTGCAATTTATTATTTTATAGTCTTGCTTTAATATTTTTCTTAAACAGTCATTTGCTGGCTATTGTTCAGCAACTGGTGCAGTGATTCTATATCAGTTTTAAAGTGAATGAAAGAAGTAGTATCCTTATGGCCGTTTTTTGAATCGTCGCCAAATCAACACATATCGAGCCATTTTAGCCCATGCCTCGGGCACACATAGCAAATGCTATGCCAATCTCCATTCAATGCGTGGCCACATCTCTGCTTTACGTAAAATCGAATATATCAGAAGAACGCTGTGGAAATAGCCGATGTGACGATAGTCCTCCTCATTCCTTTACTATTAATATCAGTGACCTCGTAAAAGGCTTCGTCTACATTAGTCTACGATCCTACACCGCTCCTTAACAAATCGGAATTTAATTACCCTAAAACAAGAATTGTCCTTTTCTCGAATGTCATTGTCGTCAGATTTACACTATTGACCGTTTGTTCAACCCCAATTAAAGACCATCCCGCATTCTTTTTGTCCAATAAGAATTTCTGTAACTCGTGTGGCTTCACCTAAGAATTTCAGATCAGAGTATTTATTATAACCAATTAAAACCATCCTTAATATACTTTAAAAAGACAAAGACTTGGATAGTAATTAATTAAAAAGTTAAAAGTTAAATAATACTGTTAAAACACTAAAACTTTCAACTTGGTTAATTTCAAATGAGTTAATTTTTAACTAGTTATTTTTAAAACGTATAAACTTCAATTTATAAACTTTTCTATTCCAAGTTAAAGTTACATATATTATACATAAAAGGAAAAAAAATTGTGAAAGAAAAAATACCAATATAAAAAACAATATTTTTTCGTTATTTCACATACAAATTTAATTTACAAATAAAATATTGAATTCATTCGATTCATACAATTGTCTTGTTATTTACAATAATATAATTAAAAATTACAACATTCTAATTTAATATAAATTAAAATAACTTTTAATTTAAGTTAATCTTAACGCAACTTTTAACCAAGTTGGTTTTTCGTTCGTGGAATTCTTAATGTAACTAAATAAATTAATTTAAACTTAATTTAGTTAAAAAAAAATATTAATTATCAATCCAATCTTGTTAACAGATGAAAAATCTGTTGCAATCGCATCGACGTATAAATCATCATCTTACACCTTATTGTTTAAAGACCCGAAACTTTTCAAAAAACTTCCTTAATTAACGAATAAGCAAATTGTAGCAAAAAGGTAAAAGTTGACAATTGGAAAATTCGTACAATAACTTTTTCGATCAAATAAATAAAATTACGAATTTGGAGAAATATTTGGAAAAATTTGGCATTCGGCTTTGAAATGTTTGAAAAACTTGTTATACGCCCTATATTTTGAGAAATATATTGAAGATTATTCCATAAAAGTTTCAAAGAAAAATGTTCATATATTTGGCTGAGATATGGCGAAGTTGTAAGAAAACACCGTATTAAAATGTACTATTAATGTAAATGTATGTGTGGTATGTCTCGACGGCGCTGTAAAAGATAAATGGTATTACAAGCGTAAATCTTTACGGTAATTGCAATATTGTGGTTGTAACGAGAGACTCTTACTCGACATGTAGATCTATCGCTACGAGTTTCGTTGAAATTGATTATTTACACGTCCGAGCCTCTCCTTGTTCTATGATCTACGATCGTTTAGGCTCGTCGATTACTCATGTTTAAAAAATTTGTTTATAATCAATAAAAAATTTCACTATTTTTCTTAGTTTTTATCAAGTGCTCCTTTTCGGCTTCAAGCAGGACATTTTTTTTCAAAAAGTGATCGGGAAAAGTCAGGGATTTTTTTTAAATTTCGCTAACAATCCGGTATAAGTTGTTGAAATACCTGCAGAATATTTAACCATTTATCAGCAGACACACTGAGATACTGAAACTCCTTGTCCTTTACACAATTCGCATTTGCGACGACTAGTGCTCGAACTCCTAATATCTCGCATGTCCTAGCGATTCCGCCTAAATTTGGTGATCGCTCAACGAATGATGCCACAACTATCAAACCTTCATGCGATTGTGTGTCTTGTAGAAATATGAATTCATTCATCATTTCGCAAATGTCGTTGCACAAATTTATAGGTTTCGACGGATTAATCTTTTTCTGAATATCGTATACACCCTCCATACAACTTTCAACATTATTTTCTAACAACTTGGTATGCATATCACCTACAATGTAATAATTTTAATAATAATAGCAAATATTAGACCGATGATTAATATGAGAAATAACATATGCTATTTTCAAAATAGTCAAAGCAGATCTTGATACTTAATTATTTTCATATAAATTATTAAATACATTTTTTACTTAATTCTACAAGTTGTATGTCGATAAGTCATATCGGACTTTAAATACAATACATTCGTAAACTGAAGCTAAAAATAAAATCTCAAATTGGATCGTCAAATTTAATAATGATGCTACAAGCATTTTAAAAACTAAAGAATTTATAGCTTATAATTAATGATTTTATTTATAAAATAAAATTATTTCTCATATTCTAACCAGTATTTGTGTGATACAGTAAAATTTTATTATTATTTTTTAATTTTATAATGTATTTTTAAGACTCCTGACTCCTCAGCCGAGAACTCCGCATTGACGGTAGCGACATTCCGTCGCGGACAAAATTAGAACTAATACACGTGAAACGTGACAGATTGACGATAAAATGTTATCGCGCATGTCATTTTGTTATTATGTGTTTCATTGTGAAAATATGACTTGTCTCGTATTTATCAAATTCGTAAAAATAGACCGCGAGTAAAGTTTCTTTGAATTTTATACGTAAAAGTACATTTTTCACTCCTTTCAATAGCTATCCGTGTGTTTTTCTGTCTGAATAGACGTCATTTTACGTGCTTTTTACGACTATTTACTGACTGCCAGACGAAAAAAGGATAGTCGTGACCGATATTTGTAAGTGTTTTAAAGCCATCTGATTAGTCTGTTTTATCCAAATCGACATTATTTAGAAATGGCACGTCGGACAAAATTACGTGCCCATGTGTTTTCCTGTTTCAATAGCTTCACTTTACATGCTTTTTACAATTATTTACTGACTGTTAGGTGGAAAAAGGATAGTCGTGACCGATATTTAGAATTGTTTTAAAGTCATCTGCTTAGTCTGTTTTATCCAAATTGGCTTTATTTACAAATGGCATGCCGGACAAAATTACGTGTTATTTCACGCAATTTCTCGCTTCTGACGTCACGACTTCAATATGGCCGCGGCAAGTACTCAGGAGCCTTAAACTCCACTCTTTCTTATAAATAATTTTTTTCGAAATTCGTATATTTTGTCGTTTAAAATTACCTGTGAAAAATTTCGTCAGATATACAGAAGATTCAATGTTAGTCGGAAATGAATTCACGTTATAATGCCGTAAAGAATGATTGTCATTTTCCTTAAACATTAAGTCTTTAAATACAGTCGGACTAATCCATTCGTCACGACTTACGTTAGTCAAACGTGGCAATTCGTAATAAATTGTCTGTAAACGTTATAAAATGATATTTATTAGTATGTTATTAATATATTGACGAATTTAAGGAGATTCTTCAGTAACAGGCTTTTAATGGCAGTTCAATATCATTGTTACATTGTTGCGAAGCTTTTCAATACATATTTTAACGACGATATCAATATTATCAAGATTTACAGAATCCTGCTATAGTTAAAAAAAAAGTGAAGGAAAGTCACGCGACTCTTCATTCGCTATGTCTTTTAACAAAGAAGCTTTCGGTATTGCTATTTTCGAAATAAATAAGTAATGAACAAAATTTAAGCGATAAAAATAATTTGTTATTTAAAAATATTTTCTTTGCAGTATTGATAAATTAATGTGGAAGAAATTAAAAATAAATTATTTAAACATTGCAACATTACCAGATTTTCACTAGTGTGACGTTACATCCAAAGAGAATTATATAACACGTATATATACACATTTCACGTTGTTACAAAATGATACGATGAAATTTTATTTATTACCGTCTCGCGAATCATCGACATAAGATACGAATGCCTCCTCATACAAAGTTGTATGTATCAAAGTATACTTGGTGTGTATGCTGTCTTCTTTCATGATATATAATATTATCCTTTTAATTCCTTTTTAAAAATGATACGTTGATATTCGGATCTATCAAAGTTTATTATTATTCGCTTTCTCACGATGCTGAGTGATTTTTACACTATCACCTCAAAGTACAAATTTTATTCCTTCAAATGGGTAAAAACGTCCTGCATTGATTATTTATCAAAATATCGCAATTTGAAGTAATCTCTTTTTTTACGATTTCAGCTTGATACTATCAGCATTTATATAACCAAATGCATTACGGAAAGATCGTTCAGTCGAATTTTGCACATCATACGTTGTGTATACGTCGCTCTATCTTTTTACAGTATCATCCCGTACAATTTTGATCTCATATCGATGCATTTTTTTTATATCAGATTGAGAAATTCTATTCCAAATTTGACAGTGCCTCTTCTAAATCTGCCATAACCGTCAACTGTCCTCGACGATTTCTCAAACGACATTCAAAATTGGATCAGCTTCTTATATTATGTAAAAAGAACGAAGAATCTCCTTCTTTGTTAATTCTTTGTTATCAAGGCAAATGTGCGATACATACCTCCAAACTGTAGTCTTCGAACGGATGGAAATTAGAAAAGTAAAAATCATCCTGTATTTTAAATGAATTTTTTGTCGAACATTCTTGTAACAAACCAATCACAGCTGCCTGATATACAGCTTTGTATTCTAATATGCTATTATCGCCAAAAGTTTTTTCCATTAAGTCATACAATCGTGTCAAAATAAACTACAGACAAAAAAAAATAAAGATGAGTGAAACCATGGGATATATGTTACCGCTCAAAAGTTTCAGTAATATATTTTTAAGTATATTTTAATCCTTTTTTCGAGATTTTACTTGCCTGATTATAAATACGCGCACTAAATTGCTGTCCTAAACAACACTGCACTATATACGGCAGAGCTGTACGAATGAAAATTTTCTGTTCATCGCGTGAAAGGAGTTTCGCGATATGATAGACAATGCTTGCCATAGAAATCGTACATGTTGGACGCTGCTTTATACTCTAGAAATATATGTATTTCACAAGTAAACATTAGTATTAAATTAAAATTAATATATTCTATTGATAATCATCGTTTCAATTGAAATATAGGTATGTGGTAGTCTAGTCTATTAATATTTAACATTAAAATAAAGATATTCTCAAAAAGAGAGTTTTTTTTTCAATGTGCGAGGCAAAGGTTGAGAATATTTTTTTTACAAAATTATAGGATTTATTCTATTATTCGGCTTACCTTTTCAAAAAGTGACCACAACTTATCGCGTAGATGAATATTTTTGGTAAAGATTCGTACTAGTAACCATTCCTGCATAATTTTCACACTAGACTGATTGCTTTCCGAAAAAATTAAGTCACACAATTCCTCTTGCAGTAAACAAACGTAATCCTACAAAACAATTTTTCTTTACTAAAATAAAAAAAAGTATAAAACTTAAAAAAATTAATAATGAGAATATGGCTTACCTCACTCAACGCTGGTTCCAATATTAATAAGATTTGCATTATTCTGTGTTTGAATTTATGTAAAGGCGAATCATTAAAGTATCTCTTGGTTTTATTCGTTTTCAATGTATCAAGTAACGTCTGAGCATGATTATTAACATATGCTATGCAATCTGATTCCGAATAACTAATTATTCTATGTAACAGTACAATCGCTTCTGCTCTAATTGCAGTATCATTATTGGAATCCCTGTTAATAGAAGATATTAATTATTATAATTTACAAAAGTTATTTACAAATTGCTTTCAATTAAGAAGGTTCTCCAATCTTTTTACATAATACGATAGCTTGATCAAACTTTAAAAATAAGTTTATCTTTAATACATGAGCATTTCTGAAATTAAAAAAAAAAAAAAAAAATATTTTAATAACTTTTTAAAATAGCATTGAATCTTATGGGAAGCAGTTTTAAGTAATTAATTGTAAACAAAATATAATAACTTTGAAAGGCTTTATTCATAAGAATGAATGGAATTTAAAGAACATTTTGGAATTGAAAAAATGAAGTTTCACCCTTCTATTTTCATGTAATAGTATTGCTGAATAGTACAAATCTTTTTTACATCTATGGTATCACACTAGTAAAAATGTGAAAATGTTACTATATTTAAATCATCAATATAAATTCTTTTTCAATTTTTTTTCACATTCTTCACGTTATAAAGAAAATATTTTTAAATAACAAATTATTATTTTACTTCTCAAGTTTCGTTCATCATTTATTATTTTTATTATTAAAAATGACAATGCCAAAAGCTTTTACGTTAAGATATTAGGTGTACGCAAAAGTTTTATCCTTTCTTAATTTCTCTAATGTAATTAATTTAGTTTGAAATATTTTCCCGCCGTTTTGTGTTTTGATAACAAGTTAGTATTGAACTTCCTAAAATGTCATTTATTATAATTTGAAGAACACAACGTACGTTACGAATAGTTGATACAATAAACAATGAAAAATTTTATATTTGACAGTGCATTCGATATGAATTTCAACAAGGGAAAAATTCCGTTGATGCGAGTGAATCCATCATTTGCTTTGTTCTTGGGAAAAATTATGTCCAATGTTTGCACAATACGTCACTTTAAAAACAGTGATTTTGATGCGAGTGACTATCCGCGTTCTGGAACGTCACGAAAGTTTTAGGCCGACAATTTGGTAACGTTGTTGTCGAATGAAAACCAAACGTCCCAAACGCAAGTAGAATTTGCAGAATAGCTCGGAGTTGACCAAGCAATAATTTCAAGGCAACTGCATGAAATGGGGAAAATTTTTAAGTTCGGAAAATGGGTACCGCATGAATTGTCGCCAAAATATTATCCGCTCGTTAGGTACATACGTTTCATTGTTTTTCAAATAGCACAAAAAACAGATTTTTTATTGAAAATTATTATTGGCAATGAAAAGTGGATTATGTATGATAATCCTAAACGCAGACATTCTTGGTAGTCTGTCTTTTATATAAGTGGCAAAACTAAATATTTATAGTAAAAAGATTCTTTCGTGTATTTGATGAGACGCGAAAGGCGTAATTTATTACTAGTTGGCTTTAGTCAGGTGAAACGGTGACAAACGCTACAGTCGTCGATTGAATAATTTGGTCGACAAAATTGAGGAGAAAAGGCCACTTTACTTGGCAAGGGAGTCGAAAAGTCATTTCGTAGCACGACAGTGCCAAGTTGCGCACGTTGCTCGAATCATTCGACAAACCGTCATTAACTTAGACCGAGAAGTTTTTTCGTACGCGGCATATATAACTTGGCGTCTTCGGATTATCAACTGTTCCAATCGATGCAGCACTCTTTAGCAGAGGACAGCGAGACGTGGCAGAAATACGAAAATCGCTCGATGAATTCATTGCTTTCAAAACCATATCTTTCTTCCGCGAAGGAATCCAGCGGTTGCCTGAAAGGTGGCAGAAAATATAGGAAATATAGAAAAATATTTCTTAGATAGATCTACAGTCACTGTATTTTATGACAAATAAAAATTTTGAAAGAAATACTAAAACCTTTGTGTATACATTCGATACATTTGAATGAAAAAATGTCAAGTGACTTCTCTCTACTTTTTTAAGTTGGAAAACTTTCTTAATTTTAACAAGCTGGATATTTAAAATAAAGTTGGATAACAAATCGTTAAAAGTTAAATTATAAAGTTGAAAAATTAACTTTTAACTTACAAGATAACCTAACCAAGTGTCAACTTCTAATTTTAATGAAACTTTGTGTACACGTAGGTTATACACGTGCATACAAGAATTTAGAAAATATCGCAAACACGCACGACAACATTTTATCGTCAATCTGTCATGGTGCACTATTAGTTCTAAGTTTATCCGCGACGGAACGTCGGTACTGTCAACGCGGAGTTCTCGGCCAAAGTGCCAGGAGACTTAATTTAATCTCAACGCAACTTTTCTTTCAACCGAGTTAGTCTTTCGTTCGTGCAAATTTTAATTGAACATAACTAGATTATTTTTTTTAAGAGACTAACTCTTTCATTCAATTTCGTTAAAAAATCAACTTATCCTAATTTAAAATAAATATTGATAAACAAATACTTACAGGATAAAAACATGTTTTGGATAATAATGACCCAAGTACTTGTCAATAAATAAATGAGCATGATTTTCGATTTTCTTGTCACGCCGATATATGGGACTATGAAAGAGACAATGTGTTAACGGACTTTTTAATCTCATCAAATTTTGTACATCCAAATTTTTTAGTTTGGAAAGCAATATCCTTTTAAACTTTGCTGTAATCTCGCCTTCATTTAATAATTTAACAATATACTACAAAGTAAAGTAGATTATAAACAGATGACATTTTAAAAATTTAAATATTTTATATTCAATTTATATATTTAAATATTTTAAAAATATCTTTTCGGCATAAATTTTCAACTTACTCCTTCCGTAAATTGTACAGCGTTGGGCAAAAGCAGAAAGTTGTTATTAATAATAACTCCCATGAGATTTTGTATCGCCATCCAAAAGACATTATTATTCTTCTTACCGTTGTCGATACACGTAAAGCTCAAATTCAAAGTATATTCCAAAGTCTCCCTGTCACTCGTTTCTCTTACAACTTTATTATCAATCATTACCGTTAGTATCTTTGCAATTTCAGAGACATTTTCCGGCAAACCCACATCAAGGAATTTTAGTAAATTGGTCAGCATAGCGGCAACGGAAATCCACGAGGCCACTGGGGAATTTACAAGATACCGATGCATAAGTTTCAAAAGAAGCAAATAATATTCCGACGCAATTTTTCCTTTTAAATTCACCATATTGATGTCACTCGTTATACCAAGTAAATGCTTTTTACATAAAGTTGGTAAAACCAGTATGTTTTGAGAGAGATGCAAAACGTGTAATCCATACAAATATTGCATATTTACAGTTTGCAAGTTGCGTATCAAGTTTAGACTTTCGTTTTCCAGCTTTTCCCCGTAACTGCGTATATCTTTTTCCGACATGAAGAAAGGCGCGTTGGCGACATGCGAGGACACGATTCTTACGTATCTCGTGTAATCCTCATAGGTCAGTTGAACGGATATCCTCCTCGTATTCTTAATTAAAAAATTAAAAGTGGTGTGCATGTGCGACGATATAAAGTTTGTCATTTTATCGCGAGGTCCTTTTACGGAAAGGTGCAGCAGATGCGATATAAATTCCACTACATTCATACTGGAGATGATATCGGCGTAAGGTCGCACGCTGATGTCATTCAAGATGTATAGTAAATTATTTAACGCTTCCATGGCGGGAGTCGGCTTGCCGAAAAAGGATAAAAGAGATGCATCGTACATTAAATATACCATTATCGCAAATGTTCTAGGATTCATCTCGAGATTGACGTTTCCTTGCTTGTAACTCGCACAAGTTTTTTCCATGAAAGTTACCACATCTCCTTCCTTTAATACCGTTTGCAGCCAAGTTTTAATAACGTTCCAAGGAGCTGTTCCTCTCACGAGACCCTCTCCAGAGGGAAATGTTGCCAAAACGTTAGCGAGCAACGGTAGATCGTTTATTCGTTGCGCACAATTGGGAATTGCTCGCAGTAATTCGATTTGAGACGCAGTGCGTAGAATGTGAGAGTGCGCGCTGAGATTAATCTCTACTAAAACTTTAATGGCGTTTAATTCACTTGCCTGCCATTCGGAATACTGCGGCCCCTCGTGCGAAACCGTTTGTAACACGTGTATCACGTAAAATATTGCTACGGGACCCCAGGCTACGCAGTTTATCTTCTTCAGGAATCTGTTGAGTAGATCGCTCTTTTTCGCGTATCTAAGGAATTGTGAGAGCTCCTCCACGATTCCCGGACATTCCTCATTGGAATGGCACTCGTAGAGAAAATTATTGTTCAAAATACCTACGAAGAATACAAAAGTGGAACAAGTTTCACCATTTTTCGGTCGCAATATGGATCAGAGTGTTGAATAATATAATTTTGTCTATATCAATTTTTTAATATATTTTTTTCTAATTATATAAATTGCGGGTCGATCGTCGAGCTTCGAATCGCACAATCACAAATTGAAGCTTGAAATAATATCGTAAATTAAAACTTATGGTGGAAGGACACAAGGAGAGTTATCGCGCGTAAAAAGTGAAGGTGATACGTGAAATGGTGTCCAATCGCGCGTAGAGAGCGTAAATTCACGGAAATGACAGAAATAGCAAAACGGTAAACTGTCAGTGGATCGTCATATGGATTTTCACATGAACTGCGTCAGCTCCCCATTATCTCTGAATTACCGTACATTCACAAAAATAGCTCTTATCTTCTTCCACCATGATTAAACCGATCGTCAATTTTAATAATAATGCTACAATTCCCATACGGCACATCATAAACGTTGAATCAACATTTTGAAAGCATTAAATTACATTACAAATGTCGAAATAACATAGACGAGAAACGTCTAATCATTAAATTAATGTCCATTAAACGTTTCGTAAACATTATAATTCAACATTCATCAACATTGTTCTATATCGTTTTCATATTTATTCAATATGCAATATGGATTTCATATGTATACATATATATTATCCAGATTAGATAAGTTAATATTTTCTTTAAACTAAATTAAGTTAAAATTAATGACTCGTAAAAATAATTTAGTTACGTTAAAAGTTGCGTTGAGATTAAATTAACTCAAGTTTAAACAGCAATTTATATCAATAAATCACAAAAGTAATATCACAGAATTAAATTGACAAACATTAATTTTTTATCTACCCTGTATATCATTACACAGGATTAACATGGTTAAAAAAATTGAATAAAATAAGTATTAAAATTATAATTTCTAAATTATTAGAAAAAAAATCAAAATTTAAAAAACTAATTGAGAGTTTTATTATATGAATTTATTTATTTACTTTGCATTATACTAAAGATGGTCCAAATATATATAGGAACGAAACGTCTATATATATATATATATATATATATATATATATATATATATATATAATTTCTAATTTTTAATAATAAGATACTATATTATATACGCGGACAACCAGTGTCAAATTATTAAAATTATTTTTAATAATTTGCTCAGTTGATTTTTCTTTAATTTTCAAAATAAGTTGTTCATTAGTCAAATATATAAAATACAATTTGTAACTTGCATACACATCATAACGGTTAAAAATAATTTTGCTATAAGTTGTCAAATATAAACTTACGATCACATTGGAATTATATGTGATAATTTACGGTAAAATTATATTTAGCTGCTTTAATTTGTATGCGTGTGATACGTTACAAATCGTTTTTATATTTCTATCTAATTTATTTCGTTACGAGAAACATATAGTTACTATACTATATATAGTTAGTGAGTGTTATTCGTTTTTATAAACGACAAAAAACCGAGTCAGATTGAAACTAGTCTTACGAATAGACATCCGAATAAATGACATGAGAAACGTTAACAACTGTTTACATGTTGTAATTTGCTCATTTTTGGCCTTTTTGACATTCTCATATATTGTACGTATGTATGTATGTATATATATATTTTTTTATGATGTAAAATGAGCACTGAAATCCAATTTGACTCATTAGTTTCTATTCTTCTCTTCCCTATTATTGAAATTGATATTATTATTATTGATTTATTATTTGCGTCATTTATAAAATAGAACGACAGAGCATCGGAAATCAATTAAAATTCTTGTTGTTTCGTCACTACATAAAAGTTATTAACTGAAATATACTATAAAGTTTAATTTTTATCATTGATACACCATCAAATATTGTACATATACATGCGTTTTTAATATAAATTCAATATATAAAAAGTTAATATATATATATATATATACTAAAAGATGAAATAATACAAGATACATTTTATTCATATTTACCAGAGAAATTTATACATAATATTCTACTAAGATTAAGAAAAAATAATGAAAATAATAACTTGGTTACTTTTAACGAGTATTAATTTTAGATTCAATGTTAAAAACTTTACTAATTTTAAATTTAATGTTAAAAAAATATTAACGCTTTAACATTCAATATTGCTACGCCTCAACAGCATTCTTTCTCAATGTTCTGTGCTGTATGGGAAATATCTTAAAACACTGTAAAAAATTTATTGCGAAATATATTATCTTAAATATTATCAAAGTTCAAATTTGTAACTCCCTCATTCCATGACTGATAACTTACCTATGAATAATTCAAGAAATTGATCGTCAAATATGGTGTCGTCATCCAGTTTACAAACATGTGTTACACCCCATTTTGCAATAAAATTATTTTCGTGTAATAGAATTTTTTCAAAAATACATCGCAGCCAGATGATGTTGAAGCAATCGCAGGTTCTATGATCTTTATTTATTTTTGCTAAAGTAGCTACGTGAAATAAAACTGGTGTTATCAGATGCTCTTGTTTTTCTTCCAACGCTTCGTATAACAAGAAAAATCTTTCCTTAATGCGTTCTATCGACGAGGACATGTCAAATCTGTTGCAGATAAATGGTGTGACCTCAGCCTTTGTTAAATTCGCTTGTGTAAAACTTGATACATTTTCACTTATAGAATCGATCGCTTTCTTCATTATATACAGAGCCTGCTTACGATATTGTTGCAAGGGCGATCGCAATCCCTTTAATATAAATAACCAGAATGTCTTTGAACAGTAAATATCACGATGTATATGATACATTGAATCCGACGACGTGAAACATATATCTGCCATGATACTTAGATCAGTGAGAAATTCCTTTAAATCAATTATTTCCCGTAGAAGGTGGTCCCACAGAGGAAATGCGATACACTCGGGAGTAAACACTTGTATTAATTTGGGAAACATCGAGGCAAATAGTTTCCATTCGCAATCCTCTTTTAACTTTAGCCATAACTTTACAATCTCCAAGTACATGTGACTGAAGTCCTCTAGCTCCTCGTTCTCCTCGCTAGTGGTATGAAGTTTATATAAATGTAAAAATTCTAAAAAATATTCTAATATTTTCATATACATAATCCTTGAGTTACTAGCTGCAAAATAAGAATCGCTTAAACGAAAGATATCCTTCAGATATCGTTTCATTGAACTTGTATCGCAATAAAGTATCATTTGCAGATTGATTATGTCACACAAGAGGGAGATTTCCAAGGTGCTACGTAAATAATTTGATGGAAAGATCATATTTATATTCGGAAGACAAAGTTTCTCCACATCAGTGATTATCACATACTTTCTATTGCCTCGCTCAATGTTAGGAAACACAAATTGGTATTCTTGACACAACAGCGATCGGTAGAACTCAAGTTTACCTAGATCCAACTCTTCTTTAACCATTTCACGATTGTAAGATTGTATCAAATAATGTAAGTTGCTCTTAAAATCGCTTATAGTTTGTAAAAGCGAAATGTTTGCTGTTGAGAAATGTAAATAATGATTGTGCAGATCCATCTCTTTATTTAGATTTATTTTCCTGATGCAGATTATATAAAAATCATTGAACTACTTGTCATTTCTCATTTGCGAAAAAGTAAACGGTCATTATCCTGAAAAGTGCATGCCGTAAATAAGCAAATAAGAATGGTGTAGAAAAATTTGTATACAGTTTGTAACAATTATTTTATTTTAAAAGCCAGTAATTGTATAAAATATCCTCCTCACCTCAAATTTTGATGAAAATATACTCATTCACTCAAAATGAAAGAATCCGGCAGAAAAAAGTAATAGTTTGTCTCGCGTAGCAAAAATATTTTTTTCGTTTCTCATTTGGGACACGTGTTGTCAATTTGACCGAAACGGACTTTGAGGTTATAAAACGCAAATAATGACCTAGTTTAGACCGAACACTTGACACGCATACTAACAAGTAACTTTCTATTAAATTGTCTGGTAATACTGAAGGAGACGGTCTTTCTCACCGATTTTGATGAAATTAGGCTCATTCGATGCGTTTTCACATGAAACTAACGAATCTGGCAGAAAAAAGTGTCGCTCGGCCACACGAACCGAGATATCAATCGTCAAAGTTAGCGATTGTACAGGTTAGAATATCAGTCATCTCGGCGTAATGTAACGAACTGAGCATGCGCTGTGATAGAAATATGCACGAAATTTGAAATGCTTATTAATAATTATATCACTGCCACATTTACTACACTTGCTTGTATTTGCTAAAACATTATGTTGGATTAAAAAAGTTATTAGTTTTTGTGCAATGTAGATTTTTTTTATTAAGGCATGAAAACAATTTATTTTATAAAATTAATTAATTTAATTAATAGACACATTCCACTTACAGATATCTTGAAACGAGGTCTACATATGTATTGCTCCCTCCACATGAGTTTGCGACTTTCCATACGAAGGGAGGTCCACCCCATCCCACCCCCCGCGCGCGCTGGGGGTGGACCTCCCTTCGTATGGAAAGTCGCAAACTCATGTGGAGGGAGCAATACATATGTAGACCTCGTTTCAAGATATCTGTAAGTGGAATGTGTCTATTAATTAAATTAATTAATTTTATAAAATAAATTGTTTTCATGCCTTAATAAAAAAAATCTACATTGCACAAAAACTAATAATTTTTTTAATCCAACACAATGTCTACTTTTTATTGAACATTTGTATAATATATTTTATAATTAACAGGGAGGGAGGAATAAAATATACAATGATGTAATTATTAATAAAGAAACGTTTCAAATTTCGTGCAAATTTCTATCACAGCGCATGCTCAGTTCTTTACATTACGCCGAGATGACTGATATTCTAACCTGTACAATCGCTAACTTTAATGATTGATATCTCGATTCTCGTGGCAGAGCGACACTTTTTTTTGCCAGATTTGTTAGTTTCATGTAAAAACGCGTCGAATAAGCCTAATTTCATCAAAATCGGTGAGGAAGACCGTCTCCTTCAGTATTACCAATTGTCTTAATTTCGACAATACCTGTAAATGTATACGTGATATCTATATTTAATTAATTATTTTGATTCATATTGTACCAGCTTAATATACTATTCATTAAATTTATTACCGGAATTAAGATAATTGAATAGAAAGTTATTAAATATTACGCGTATCCGGCGTATCGAGTATCCGGTGCTTAGAGCATATAGATATATGGAAGTAGAATAGCAGACTCAGAAAGGAACCTGAGAGCGGCCATGGCGGCCTTTGGCCTACAAACGCTTCGAAACTCCCTATGGCGTCGTACCATATAATTTTCGAACACGTGGATATATATTTTCGGAACACGTGGCGTGATCGTAATGGCGGAAGTGCGGAAAGATAAATGTGGGGTGTTTACGATAACTAATCGGATCTCGGATTGGATTGAACAATGGTACTCATCGTAGGTATAGAAAATTTCCCTAGGCTAATCGGATTGACGATTGCTGTCTCAAATGTAATCCGATTGATGACGAAAGCGTGAAGACCGAGAAGCATGCTTGAAAAGTCTCTTTATTTTTTAAAATAATAACACAAAAAATCAAAGATAAAGTTAAAAAGAATGATTTGAATTTAGATTTATTGTAATTTTTTGTCTAAACACTGGATTTCGTTTAAATTTCTGTTTGTAATAATTAATTAATCTATTCTAAAGTTTGTGGTTATATCGGAAACAAATCAAAATTAATAAAACAATTATTAATTATTAGGTACATATTAAAGCATATAATATTTCAAGCATATTATATAGAATTCCTGTTTATTATAAACTCAGTAAAAATAACTTTGAAATTATTCAACTACATTATACATTAATCAATATTAATTTATATGTTAAAAATCAATAATGTATCTGAAAATGTTTTTTTTATTCTTTTCTAGATCGTAAATAAACTTCAACTCCAAGAATAAATAAAAATTACTGGAAAATCGATTGAAAGGGCATTATTGAACATTATCAATTTGTGCTAACTTAAAATTTGTAAAATCTGCTATTCTTTGTTAGTTGTTCATTAGAGAGTAATAATACAAGAACGGAATATACATAAATAAAATTAAAATAATTGTATGCATATATGATGCGTATATTACATTTTTATATTATTACTCTCTAATAAACAACTAATAAAGAAAAGTAGATTTTATAAATTTTAAGTTAGCACAAATTGATATATTGTTCAATAATGCCCTCTTCATATAAATCCATTTTCCAGTAATTTTTATTTATTCATAGAATTGAAGTTTATTTACGATCTGGAAAAAAATAAAAAGAACATTTTTAGAAACATTATTGATTTTTAACATATAAATTAATATTGATTAATGTATAATGTAGTTGAATAATTTCAAAGTTATGTTTACTAAGTTTATAATAAACAGGAATTCTATATGATATGCTTGAAATATTATATGCTTTAATATGTACCTAATAATTAATAATTGTTTTATTAATTTTGATTTGTTTCCGATATAACCACAAACTTTAGAATAGATTAATTAATTTTTACAAACAGAAATTTAAACGAAATCCAGTGTTTAGACAAAAAAAATTACAATAAATCTAAATTCAAATCATTCTTTTTAACTTAATCTTTGATTTTTTGTGTTAAAAAATAAAGAGACTTATTTTTCAAGCATGCTTCTCGGTCTCCACGCTTTCGTCATCAATCGGATTACATTTGAGACAGCAATCGTCAATCCGATTAGCCTAGGGAAATTTTCTATACTTACGTTGAGTACCATTGTTCAATCCAATCCGAGATCCGATTAGTTATCGTAAACACCCGTGGTTGAAAACGATAGCCTTTTTATTCAATACCTTTAACGTACAATTATTAGGTCTGTTCGAGTTGCTTGAAATCCCTAAAAATTTTTGCACTTGAGATGAGATAAACATATATTCGATCGTAAAAAAGAGAGAGACGACAAAGAAATTAATTCAAAAAGGGCAGCAACATGAACAGGCCTACTATTCAGTCTTGTAAGCTCGCCGAATGTTTATTCGGTTGTTCTTTGGCGATTGTTTGTAGTGTTAAACAATTTAGATATTAATACTACGGATACGGTATTATCGCGAGAGCACGATCCATACACGATGAAGGCCAGGTGAAGATAGATAGTTCTCGTTGGTCGGGTTCTTCTTTTTTGTAGCGTTCTTATCGGTGCGCATGTGCAAGCCTGTTCGGTTTTGTGATTGGACTAGTGGCTTGGCGCGACGCGCTTGTCCAGTGTGAGCTGCCACATCCCGTACACCCAAGGGCTTTGATTCTGTCCATGGGGAAATTTTCCAAACTGAGAAGTCACCACTTTCTACATACTCGCAGTTCATGATTAATGAAACGACTAGAGCTTATTGGTCGTTACGTTGATCATGAACTGTAAGCATGTAGAAAGATAGCGACTTCTCAGTTTGGAAAATTTCCTCATGGACAGAATCAAAGTCCTTGGGTGTACACTAGTGACGCACATCAATTCTGGCCAGAATGGGAACTACGTGTCACATCCATTTTGCAACCCGCCGTTAAAAACAGTGTGGATGTTAGCACGGACAACAACCCACATCCATCTCTCGAGAAATGGATGTAGGTTGTTGTCCGTGCTAACATCCATTTTGCTGTAAATAAAATCTGACGCGTATCGCGTGTGTTGCATCCAGAACAGGGGTCGAGAATGTGCACAAATGATTAATTACGTCTACTTTCGCGTAATTTTTTATTTATTATAGTCTGAATTATTTACATTAACATTGATATTAATACATATCAATACGTTTATGCCCATATTTTGCACATTCATATTTTTACTTAAAAAAGATGTTTAATAGTAACAGAGAGAATTTGGTTCTTTAATAAAGAAACATTCATTTTACGCAGTACTTAAAAAATAATTGTAATTAACATCATATGATGAAGAAGAAATAAATGTCTTTCCACGAATAAATATACCATCTTTATATTTTTACATAATTCTTTATTATTTAAATGTCTTCAAATTATGCTTTTGAAAAAATTAGCTTTTTTAATTTTTTTAAATCTTGACGCAACTCTCTCTCTCTCTCTCTCTTTTTCTCTCTTTCTCTTTTAACGTGATTGTCCTTTAATTGTTTAGGCCTTCAGTTAGAGAGAGAAAGCATCGCGGTGATAGACATGGAGGAAGCGGCGATGTTATCTCTATGAATACCCTCCTCTTCACTCCCCTCTCGACCCATCACGTTTTCCGTGCTACGTTTAGGCCGTAAAATTCAGAAAGAGGATTTCGGACGATTTCTGCGTAGGGACGTAGAGAGACTAGAAAGCGCCCACTCTTTTTTTATTATGTTACAATGGCATATACATGCATACGCATGATTTACAAATGACAATACGCGCGATTAATATGGCACAATAAATAATAATAATAATAATAATAATGTAATAAAAATCAATGAAGTATATGAATACTTGAGTATTATTTTTATTCTCTAACTTACAAACGTGAAGATTATTGATCTGATTTTAATACAACCTTTCAACAGTTTTTACGAAATATCACGTAAAGATTAATCAAAACTTTACAAAAAAAATTAACAAAGAAGTATATAATAATATACGATATAAGGTATTAAAGTGTTAAACAGTCAAGTAACGGATTTTAATCAAATTATTTTCGATATTAATTGATGGCAATTGTGGAAACGATGGAAATGGAACGGCAATGGGATGTAAATATTGGAATGAATGCAATGATGTTAATGGAATGGCAATAATGACAATATGGAAATGATGACAATGACAATATACAGGGTGTTTCAGACCACCCGTACACCCCTTTTCTCTTCGCAGGATTAGGACTAATCAAAAATATGTTCAGACGAAAGTTGTAGGGTTTCAAAAGATCTATTCAATGATCTTATCAGTTTGACCTTGGATGGCGTCGCCAAGGTCAGATCAAAATCACATTAAGTTTTTTAAATGGAACACCCTATTTTTGATTCCAGAATCTAATAGCTGGTGTCAAGACCTTTCCAAAACACTATAAGAATGTTTATTTTCGTTGATTACTTTCCGAGTTGTGCGGCTTGAAAGTTACACTACCGCCAGCATCAGCATTACTCAAGATGTACCATGTGGTGGTTACTTAGTCGGATTTAATCTTGTGTGTGAGTGTGTGCATACGTGCATGCGTATGTGTATGGGGGAGGAAAAGGGGAGTCAAAGTTTTATGTACTCTGCTTTTGTTTATTAACTGGATTGATTATGTTTGATGATCAATCATGTCCAGATTGACTGTATGCATTTTCCCGTGCTTAGCATTATCCAGAATGAACGACGTGGACGTGACGAGAATTTCATCCCATTGGGGTGCTTGATTCACGTGAGTCCCCTTGCCTCTCACGTTTGGGGTGCTTGATTCACGTGAGTCCCCTTACCTCTCACGTTTGAGGTGCTTGATTCACGTGAGTCTCCTTGCCTCTCACGTTTGGGGTGCTTGATTCACGTGAGTCCCCTTGCCTCTCACGTTTGGGGTGCTTGATTCACGTGAGTCCCCTTGCCTCTCACGTTCGGGAATGAATGAGTGTATGTTTTGTTAAGCGATTAAATGTTCAAAGTGAGCACCATTCTCTGCGATGCAAGCATCAACTCTATTTTGAAAATCATTGCTCGAAGAATTTCCTCGGCACGTAAGGATCGAATTGCTTCACTTATTCTACGAATCATATTATCCCTCGTAGTCGTACTCGGGAGTTCAGGATAGACCAAGTTTTTTATCCTTCCCCAGAAATAATAATCAAGGACGGTGAGATCTGGTGATCGGGGTGGATAATTGATTGGACCGTATTTGCCTATCCACTTGTCGGGGAACATAGTATTTAATGCCGCACGAGCAACTCTCGATGTATGAGACGGACATGCATCTTGTTGGAACCACATGTTCAGGCGCAATTGCAGAGGAATATTTTCTAGTAAGACAGGAAGATCTGTCATTATCAAGGCGGAATATCTATCACCGTTTAGATTTTCGTCAAAGAAAACAGGACCTATGATTTGACTTCCAATAATTCCACACCAAACATTGACTTTCCAAATGGTTTGATGATCTACTTCTCTCAACCAGTGAGGATTATTTTAACGAGAGTTTCAAGTATTAACAGATCCATCACTTTTAAGTGTACATTCGTCAGAAAATAAAATTTTCAAGTGGAAATCAAGTGGTTGCTGTCTTATAAAGTTGCAAAATACAAGTCTCTGTCTAATATCGTTATAATTCAACGCTTGATGAACAGACATTCTGTAAGGGTGAAATTCGTTATTTTTTAGAATGCGCCAAACACTGATTTTACTAACACCAGAATCTTGTTCTCGTCGTCTTAAAGAATTATAAGGGTTCAATTCTGTCGATGCAAGAATTTCCACTGTTCTTTCATCCATAATTGGACGACGAATTTGTGTACCTTTGTTATGTTGAGGCTGAACGACACCTTTAATTTTGATTCGTTTAGCCAAACGTGAAAAAACATTTCGCGAGTGAGGAGTCCGATCAGGATAACGTTCCCGCCACAATCTTTCCGCTGCAATGAATGTACCTCGACACTTACCTAAAATTAGCAGCATATCATATGCTTCTTCATTGGAATAGGACATGGCTAAATAAACCTAGACTAATAAAGAGGGTCGGATTTTTGTTGCGCTATTGATACTGATATGACGGTTATTGAAGACGTAGGTGACAAGTTTGAGAGAGTTATTGTCACTCGTGTTGAGTTGAGTCACAATAGCGTTGTGGTGAATACATCTCTACTACATCCTATGCAAGGTCCGTGAATTGGCATTGGAGGGGAAGGAAGGTCGTTGCATAGCCGCCATTTTCGAGACAGCGAGTCAGTGTTAGTGTATGTACGTAGATAGTAAGGTACTACAGTTGTGTGAGTGTTATTAGTTGTGTGAGTGAGCGAGTGTGCAGTAAAAGTATGGCCGCCGCCATTTTCGTTCCACATCGTTGAAGTGGATGCAACGACCTTCCTTCCCCTCCAACGCCAATCCACGGACCTTGATCCTATGCAAATAACAATATGTATAAAATCACGAGTTAGACATCGTTACGCAGAAAGCCGCGCTCGTTATTGCTCGTGTGCTACCGTTAAAGTAATAATGTAATTACATAATATTATGACATACATATGTATGTGACTATCTACGGTCGCGACAGCTAACTTTCACGATTTTTCATGATCTGTTTTTGTTGGCCCGGCTCGCGTGTTTACTTTCTTTGTGTCGGCTGTACGGCTTTCTGCGTAACGCGTGATTTTATATTGTTATTTACATGGTGTTGGCGGTAGTGTAACTTTCAAGCCGCACAACTCGGAAAGTAGTCAACGAAAATAAACTTTCTTGTAGTGTTTTGGAAAGGTCTTGACACCAGCTATTAGATTCTGGAATCAAAAATAGGGTGTTTTATTTAAAAAACTTAATGTGATTTCGATCTGACCTTGGCGACGCCATCCAAGGTCAAACTGATAAGATCATTGAATAGATCTTTTGAAACCCTACAACTTTCGTCTGAACATATTTTTGATTGGTCCTAATCCTGCGAAGAGAAAAGGTGTACGGGTGGTCTGAAACACCCTGTATATATAATGGCCACATGTTACGTCCGGAGCAATAAAAAAAAACAAAAAAGGGAGAAATCGTCTAACGACAAAATTACAAGAAAAAAATCTAAACGTTATTAAAGTCTGGCAACAATCAGAGATAAGATTGAGTCGCGGCGCCGGACGGAAACTATAAAACTATAAAATCAAAATTTACAACCCGGCTTTGTTTGTCCCAACCTATGTTTCATCACGAACGGAAAGATGATTCATATGGAAAGCGAGTCCCAAATAAACGGACGCGGCAATATAAAAAATTGGGACCGAACGTTCCAAGAAGAGAAACCGTAAGATAACGAATCCCTTAAGCGATTGGGTGATGCAACAGCACGCTCCTCTTAGAGTTAAGAAAAATCGGGAGAAGATGGAAAATTAGCCAACGAGAGATCATCCGAGAAGATGATTGGTGGTGAGCATGGTGAACTACCCAACGAATAAGCTCAAAATTTCGACAACAAGGAATCTCCAAGGAAAGGGAAAAAGCTCAAAAGGCTTTACCCAATCAAATCCTCATCTCACCTACTAAACTAATCCCACACCCTTTCCCTAAGCCCTATAAAATACGCAGCTTCGAACGCCTCGAACATTCAAATTCAAGTTCAAGGTCGTACTCACATCCGCGCATTCAACTCCGCATTCACATCCACGCGTTGCAAGTGTGATTGAAGCTGTGCGCGTTATTTTTAAAGTCGTTTTGAACTTAGAATCTGTGCGCGAGACGCAGATTGTCTAGTTTCAAGATCGTTCTCCATCAACAATCTCCAAAAATCAGAAAACGCGTCATCTCTCTGCTACCATAAGTAAGTCTTTTCTTTTTTCTCTTTTTCGGTTTTACTTCAATTTTCCATTCAACTCGCCAGGAATCAATCGCTAATGAACAATCACAGCCGTTCACGTCCCAGCTCCTTGTTCCCAATATTATTATTTTTATTTTGGATTAATACAGCAATTCTCATTTTAGACAATTCCCGACTTTCCCTCTAAATATTTCTTAAATCTCTATGTAAATGAAATGTTCTACTTCCATTCTTAAATCTTAGGTTTTGATTTGATTTAATAGTTAAAATATGAATCTCAACGCATAATTACAATTCCCGTAACCGAAATCAAACAATTCCATCTTCTACTCAAATGTAATAGAATTAAGTTTTTTTTATTTTTTTTATTTTATACTATAAATCCTAGTGATAATGCATAATACTAATTTCTTCAATAACCTTTAATTAATTTCTTGTTTTGTTCACTTTTACAATTATGTATCGATATTAAACAATGCATATAACTTTTAAACTTCTGAATAATCATTACCTAATCGTTTCGTATTTTAAACTAACCGATTACGTACTGCTGTCTTAATTAATAATGATTACCTTGTTATATTGTTTTCTTTTTTCCTATTAAATAACCATAACCGATAATGTATTCATTTGCTAATTCCTTTTGAACCTTTATGTATGTAAAATTCAAATATTAGAATATATGTTAAATTTTAGTTTAAAAGAAGCTCCAATGTAAAATTTTATTTCATCAAATCCATCTCGTACTCACACACTAACCTCCCGACTCGAAAAGATTACACTCGGTCCGATCCCGAGTTATAGAGATTGACGAGATGAACGAAAATGTTACTTCCATTCTTAAATCTTAGGTTTTGATTTGATTTAATAGTTAAAATATGAATCTCAACGCATAATTACAATTCCCGTAACCGAAATCAATTAATTCCATCTCCTCCTGTGTACATAATAATGCGTATAGCTTAAGTTTTCAAAAAATAATCATTTGTAATACCTATGTTAATTCAATATATATATATAGTTTCAAGATCAATTATTCAAAATGCACCGTTTAGCTTTTTCAATTAAAATAGATAATAGACACTAATATTAATTCTTAATTATTTGTAACTCTTGATAATTAATAATGTTCTATCTTGTAATTCTTAATGTTTTCAAACCTCAAAAATAATGTTAATTTCATATTAAACAATGTACTTAAATTTTAATCTTTAGAATAATCATTACCTGATCGTTTTATATTTTAAATAAACTAACTGATTACGTACTCCTGTTTGAGTTGATAATGATCACCTTGTTATATTAGATTTTTTTTTCTATTAAGTAACAATAACCGATTATGTATTTATTTGCTAATTCTTTGAACCTTTATGTATGTAAAACTCAAGTATCAGAATATATGTTAAATTTTAGTTAAAAGGAAGCTCCAAAGTAAAATTTTTTTTTCATCAACCCATCTCGTACTCACACACTAACCTTCCGCCTCGAAAAGATTGCACTCGGTCCGATCCCGAGATATAGAGATTGAGTTCTCTGATTCAAATTAGGACCAACGATCGCACGATTCTGAAAAGCGTATCCTCACACGTTGACGCATAATTTCGGAATCTTCAAAAGTGCGTTCGGCTCGTGCCGCACATCCCACTAGTGCGGTCACGAGAATAAAAGAGTTTTTGTTGCATCCTTCCCTGCCTTCCTTTCCTTAAGGCTGGATGTAACGATTGCATAGAAAAAGTTTCATTTTAAATGCGCGTTAAAACACGTTATTCTGCAGTTTTTACTGCAGAATAACGCTTGTTTTATTTATTTATTTATTTTTTTAACATAATATAAGAGAGATATCGCATGGAGAACGTTTTACGAAAAATGCGCGTTAATGAACGCAGTATATTGGTTTTTATTGCTGATCAATGCTTGTTCAATGTTTTTTTTTTTTTTAATGTAATAAAAATGAAATATCGTATAGAAAACGTTCAATTAATTTGCGCGTTAAAGAAAACAAGATTTCGGTTTTTACTGCTGATTAACGATTGTTCAGTGCTTATTAACGTAATACATGTGAGATATCGCACAGAGAACGGTTAATTTGCAGTGCGTGTTAAATAATAAAACGTTTTTGGATTTTTTTTTTTACTGTTGATTAACGCTTATTTAACGCTTTTTTAACATAATACACGTAAAGTATCGCATAAAGAAAGTTTCATTTTAAATGCGCGTTAAAGAACGCAATATTCTCGTTTTGATTGCAGATAACGCTTGTTCAATGCTTTTTAACATAATACAAGTGAAATGTCGCATACAGAACGTTTAATTTAAATGCGCGTTAAGGAACGCAATATTTTGGTTTTTACTGCAGATTAACGCTCCTTCAATGTTTTTTTTTTTTAACATAATACCAGTAAAGTATTGCTTAGAAAACGTTTTATTTTAAATGCTTGAAAAAAACGCAATATTCTCGTTTTTACTGCAAATTAACGCTTGTTCATTCTTTTTTTTAACATAATACGAATAAAATACCGCATAGAGAACTTTTCATTTAAAATGCGTGTTAAAGAAGCCAATATTTTGGTTTTTACTGCTGATCAACGCTTGTTCAATTCTTATTAACGTAATACACGTGAGGTATCGCATAGAGAACGTTTGATTTGAAATGCACGCTAAAGAACGCAATGTATTGGTTTTTTATGTTGATCAACGCTTGTTCAATTCTTATTAAGGTAATATACGTTAGATATCGCCTAGAAAACGTTTAATTTAAAATGAGCGTTGAATAACGCAATATTTTGGTTTCTACCGCAGATCAACGTTTTTTCAATGCTTTTTAACATAGTGTAGGAAATATTTCTCGAAACATATCCTGACACGAGTTAGGAAACACTCTTGTAACATGTCCTAACACGTTCGTACAGGATCCAACCGTTACGTAAGCACGTGAACCGCGGAGCTGTGCGCCCAGCGCGCCCCTCCCGCGCAGCTCGGGTCAATAGGGCCGTAGGGCCACCGAACGCGCAGTATATATGCGGGTGCGTGATAACGGTCGACATCATTCGATTTTTGAGACGTTGGTGTATAACTTTTCCTAGCAATAAACAAGTGTTACATTTCAACTCTGACTCGTCGATATCCTCTACTTCCACATCAACATCCTACATATATGATATGCTTGAAATATTATATGCTTTAATATGTACCTAATAATTAATAATTGTTTTATTAATTTTGATTTGTTTCCGATATAACCACAAACTTTAGAATAGATTAATTAATTTTTACAAACAGAAATTTAAACGAAATCCAGTGTTTAGACAAAAAAATTACAATAAATCTAAATTTAAATCATTCTTTTTAACTTTATCTTTGATTTTTTGTATCTTTTGTATCTTTGATTTTTTATTATTTAAAAAAATAAAGAGACTTTTCAAGCATGCTTCTCGGTCTCCACGCTTTCGTCATCAATCGGATTACATTTGAGACAGCAATCGTCAATCCGATTAGCCTAGGGAAATTTTCTATACCTACGTTGAGTACCATTGTTCAATCCAATCCGAGATCCGATTAGTTATCGTAAACACCCCGAGAACCGATTAGTTATCGTAAACACCCAAACATTGGGTGTGTTGGGCTGCGGTCCATTTAGTACTTCTGAACGCTTTGAGGGTGCCGTCACATGGGGCACTTGCGTAAGCGTAACTTGCGCCGACCAATGATATCGTTTTACTGAAACATTAGCTTCCGCTTAGTTACTTTACGCTTTTTACCACAGTATAACCAGTAGCGGCACTTCATGTCGGTCCTTTTGATGTTGGTGTCCAATATCACGTGACATGAAGCCATGTTCTTGGTAGTAGCAACGCGCAAATCTTTAAATTGTGGAAAAGAAACGCAATAATAAAACAAAATATTTTATTACGCAAATAATCGTATTGTAATAAATAAATTTTTAAATGCAACATTAAAATAGTTTAAATAATTGTACAAAAATAAATAAAAAACATTTAAGTAGCAATATTAAGTACGTTATTATATTTAAAGTAATTTAATAAAATAAACAATACATATTTATTATTTTTATTTTACTTAATAATAAACAATTGAAATTAATGTACAATTAGATTTATTACAAATTATGCATAAGACGTCGATTTACAGCATAAATTCTTGATCAATGATTCATATTCTCTTATAAAATAAAAATACACAATTCTTTTATATTTTACACTCTATATGGATATAAATTAATCATTCTAAAAATATATAATTTATAAAAATGTACAATTTCTAAAAGATATACAATTTTTACTTTATGCTAAATACAATTTATAATGTAGTAATGTAAAAGGCTAAAAAAACGAACGTAATTAGAGTTATTTGTGAATTATTTTGAGACTTAATTTAATTTTACTTCAACTTAATTGTTTAATATTGTTATGTATTTGAATATTTATTATTGACGGCTGAGGAAGATTAAATACGCCAAAACGTTACATCTTTATATTTAATACGGAATAAATTAATTATATTAATTATATTAAGATCTAATTATGCGCTCGTTTTTTAGCCTTTTACAATTACTATTTAAGAATATATGAGCTGATAGTTAATAATTTTTATAATTTACAATTTATTATAAAATACAATAATTTATTTCTATGTTATTATTGTTATTTTATGTAAAATATTTAGTTCACATGGAAAATTAATATATTTCTGTTTTGTTAATATCAACAATTCAAAGAGTAGCACTCAATTGCTCACGTTGCTAATAGGCTTATTTAATATAAAATTTGTTGATTGGCTGTTTCAAAAGAAAACTTCTATGCACCCATCGCTGTAAGTTAATTACAACGTCATTGTCAATTGGAACGCTCTCAAATAAGAATAATTTTGTTGATAATTATGCGCTGAATATTTTGGCAGGATAGTTACCTAAAAAAACAAAACAATATTAATTGCAAGACAAAAGGTTTCTAATAATAAGCGACATCAATTATAAGACAAAATATTTTTATTAATATTTTAAACAAATTATTTACATTCTATGTAATGAAACAATACATAAACTATGCTTTTCTTCATTTTAAACGTATAAAATAATATTGATCAATAAATGTAACTCAATATAATTTTTTAATATAATTTTTTAATATTAAAATAATATTGATCAATAAATGTAACCCAATACTTATAATTTTTACAATATAATCTTTTATAATAAATAATAAAACGAAAAAATCAAACTAAAACGTCAAACTGAAAAATAAAAACTTAGAATAACATTCAAAACAAAAAATTAAGTGTGATTCAAAATTATAATCTTTTTGTTTTTCTGTTGTGTTTTAAAATTTCTGTTTGCAAATATTAAAGTAAAATAGAGACGAACTCAGGCATACAATTTAAAAAAATATTTTTTGGAAAATCTTTACATGGGTGAGGACAAATTACTGTTTCTAATAAAGTAATCATAGTAACAAGAACGGATTCATTTAAAATAAGCGTATTTAAATGATTAAAAAAATATTATCTATAAATTTTTTATGTAAGTTACAAATATTTGGTTTGGAACACATAATCCGCCATACATATTTTTTTCAGTAGATTTTGTTGCTCTAAATAATGTATAATATCTGTTATTATTAAAATTATCAATGTCTTTAGCAAAATTTTCACATGTATCACAGGAATGTTGTTTTAAACTTTTTGACATACGATAACCGCAAATATAATAAAATGCATTTTCCTCAACTATGTCCTTTTGTCGATAATCATGGTCATCAATTTCAACAGGTACTACTTTTTACAATGATGTATTTTGCATAAACATTTCATCTCTAAACTTGTTTATTCTAGTCATCATATCTGTTTCCGAATCTTCAACAACTAAAGTACAATTTCCTGTTTGAATTGAACAATGATTAGAAGCAAATGATTTTTTGAAAGAATAATAAAATTGCACTGGAGTTGGATTAAATGCATTGCCTGATAAATTTCTAATATTTCCAAATGTATGTTCGACCATATCTTGATTAATACGCCTCAATAATAAAAATTGAAAGCCTGAATTAATTTATTTTAAATATTCCCACATTTGATTTAAGCTATTTATGTTTTGATTCCAGCATTTAAATACATTAACTTTGTTTGTAATATCTTTGCCATTTTTTGTGAAAACTGTAAGACTGCTGAAAAATGTTTGTAATGATTTTAAAAATTCCAATTGTTCTTCTGAAGCTGTAAATGCGTTTCTGCTTGGTTTCTTTCCTTTAACGGATGATGAATTAAAAATATCAAATGCAGCATCTAATTTTTCAACAAATTCTGATGTATCTTTAGCAGATGTCGACAAACGTCCAAATGAGATCATAATATTAATAGCAGAAGCTACAGAAAAACTTAAAATTTGAGCTGCATATTTTACTTTCATTCGTTGAAAATTATTGGGATGAATGTGTGTGTCCTGATTTAATTTAGGTAATAATTTATTAAAATTCTTTTTATCAACTTCATATAAATTTTCAATGTGTTGCCACGAAAAAATTTTATCTCCTGATTTATTATATTATTCAATAAATTATTTCTAGCTGCTTTTATAAGATGTGGTGGATCAAAAAAGTAAAATATTTTTTGCCCATTAACAGTATAGTAAGGTCTCTCATGAGTTACACCTAATTTTTTAGCTGTTTTTTTATAATCCGTTTCCATATCTGTTACATCTGCAACAACTCTTAAATTTATATTTTGAAGCCGTTAAACACATTCAATAGTAATCATTTGCAACTCATCAGCATCCATAGCAAAATTAAGAAAAAAATTACCAAGTGATTGCTTAAATTTATTTGTTAAACCTCTGACCATGATTATCGCTGCATTACATGCAGTTGAAAATGTTTTACTATAACCTGTATCGTGAAAACCAATTACTATATCTCTATTAATCATATAAAATAAACTTGCTTTTAATGACATTGTATCAATGCAAATACAACAATACTTATCTAACAAATGCAAATTTTCAGTTTTAATCTTAAGTCTTTCAAATATAACATTATTTAAACCTGGAGGAATTATAAGTCCTTCTATAATGCGTTCAAGTGTTCTTTTTGATGGTAAAATAAAAGTATTACTTAATGCTCTATAAGCTTTGGGACATTTAAAATATAAATTTAAACAGAACATTTTAAATTCTTTAGTATATCTATTACCATTTTTTTTGTTGTTGAAATTATCTCCCTGAACTTTCATAAAATCAGCTATCGGTTTTGGATAAAATTTGTAAAGGAGTTTCTGAAAATCGCTATAAGTAATATCATCTAAATTTTTTTCTTTATTATATTTAAGTTTGGCACGTTTTAATCTTTTTTCCGCAGTATCACATTTTCTTCTTTCCTTGGTGTTCGATTGGATAATTTTGGTTCGGTTTCAGTAGCTTTATCTTCTTTACATTGTAGAACACTATTTGATGAATTAAAATCTATTGCATTTGAAATAGCATCTAAAATTACAAATATAATAAAAATTAAAAATCTTCCAAATAAAGTAAACAAAATCTAATGTAACTAAAAGTTTCTCTAATAAATAATATTCTACCTGTCAAATTGGCTCTTGAATAACTGATTTTAACTTCGGGCACATTTACTTGTACATCTTCTATACAATTTTCTATTGAAGTTTCAACTAAGAGAAGATTTAGTATAAACAATTTAATATTTATATAACATATTTAATAATAATAATATATTAAAAATAATTAGTAAAAAATATGTAATGTAATAATTTATTTTATAATTAAGAAGAATTACCGTTGATTTCACTTTCAGTAGCAGTGACAGCTTCGTTGGAAATATTAGGAACCGCACTTATTGGAACTGCATATGGCTGAAGTCGATTCTTTAAATTATTTAAAAACATGTGGGGGGCAAAATGTTTCGAGCAAACTCTATAATTATTGTAGAGTTTTTTTCTGGAATATTCTTTTTTATCCCACACGCTTGTAGCCACACTTTTGCTCTAAAATACATATTATTGTAATTTTAAAAATAATTTAACATATGTACATACATCGTATAGAAATTGTCAAAAAGTTTATACCTTTCTGAATTAGATGGAAAACGAAAGAAACTTAAATGACGATCCGCTCCCGAGTTGTTATTGCAATCACTCATTGCGCACATAAAACCGCCAACAATTACACGCTCCATAACACAAATCTTGTTTAATAATATAATAATGTAATAATATAACATAACATAACCATACTTCACTCACAGAACATGTGCTTATTATACAGTTGACGCCATATTGTGGGTAGTAATGTAGCGCATGCGCTGTAGCAATTCTCCGACGCTATTTTTATGAAGTGACGCTACTGGTTCTACTCATGATGTAAGAAGAAAGGTGAAACAAGTAACCAGATGCGCAGTAGACCATACTCTAGACCAATCAGAACTGGGTCCAAATTTTGAGATTCAATATGGCTACGGCTCCGGTACTGGGACGTATTTATACTTGCATTTATACGTGAATCGGAGATAATCGGTGAATCGAAGAAATTCAAAGCTACTTAAAAAAAGAAGAATGTGAAGGTAAGGTTGAGATTTTGTACATTAATAAAAATTGTGATAATTGTTATTTCAAATTTTGTAAACTTGAATTAGAAGAAATTTGGAAAGTTATAAGAATGAGCTTATGTGTATGGCTAAATTGTTGTATTTCATGTTTATAACAACAGTGTTTATTGCAACAGTGATTTTTGTTAAAGATAATAAATTTCAAGTATTTTTACATTTTTATATTTATTTTTTTTAACAGCATCTACATTTTAAGTATGTGTGACTACATATGATTGTTTCGTATTTAAATTGTGCGGATATATTTGGACCCAAATTTCATTGGCTCATCACATCGAGCCACGCCTCTTACCGCGCATCGAGCCGCCGACGATGCGCGTTGTTTCACCTTGTTTTTTACATCATGGTTCTACTTATACTGTGATCAAAGTCCTTGGGTGTACAGTTCGTACCAGGTATGCCTGGGGTCCGATTTTAGGGTCCACGTTTTGTTCATAGATGTTTTTACGTTCATGACTATTATAAGCGGATGCTGCGTCAATGATCATAAATGTATCGTAGTGTTAGTAAATTATGTGTTTGACAGCCGGCCGATGTAACCTCAGTTTTGATCGGTGAAATCTCCGAAATATTCCAAAGCTTAATTGAAAAGAAACGGATCGAAGCCTTTCACGGATCGTGCCCTCACGTTAATATCGTATCCGTAGTATTAATATCTAAATTGTTTAACATTACTGACAATCGCCAAAGATCAACCGAATAAACATTTACGGCGAGTATACAAGACTGAATAGTAATTGTATGTTAAAGGTATAGAATAAAAAAGGCTATCGTTTTTAACCACATATATCTTCCCGTACTTGCGATCGCGCCACGTGTAACGGAAATATATGGTACAACGCCATATCCCGTACACTAGTGACGCACATCCATTCTGGCCAGAATGGGAACTACGTGTCACATCCATTTTGCAACCCGCCGTTAAAAACAGTGTGGACGTTAGCACGGACAACAACCCACATCCATCTCTCGAGAAATGGATGTAGGTTGTTGTCCGTGCTAACATCCAATTTGCTGTAAATAAAATCTGACGCGTATGGCGTGTGTTGCATCCAGAACAGGGGACGAGAATGTGCACAAATGATTAATTACGTCTACTTTCACGTAATTTTTTATTTATTATAGTCTGAATTGTTTACATTAACATTGATATTAATAAATATCAATACGTTTATGCCTATATTTTTACTAAAAAAAAATGTTTAATAGTAACAGAGAGAATTTGGTTCTTTAATAAAGAAACATTCACTTTACGCAGTCCTTAAAAAATAATTGTAATTAACATCGCAACATATGATGAAGAAAAAATAAATGTCTTTCCACGAATAAATATACCATCTTTCTATTTTTACATAATTCTTTATTATTTAAATTTCTTCAAATTATGCTTTTGAAAAAATTAGCTTTTTTAATTTTTTTAAATCTTGACGCAACTCTCTTTCTCTCTTTCTCTTTTAACGTGATTGTCCTTTAATTATTTAGGCCTTCAGTTAGAGAGAGAAAGCATCACGGTGATAGACATGGAGCGAGCGGCGATGTTACCCGTCGCGTTTTCCGTGCTAAGTTTAGGCCGTAAAATTCAGAAAGAGGATTTCGGACGATTTCTGCGCAGGGACGTAGAGAGACTAGAAGGCGCCCACTCTTTTTTATCTTGTTACAATGGCATATGCATGTGTTACATCCGGAGGATTTCACGATTTCCCTTTTCGCATCCATTATATAAATTATGCTAAACAAGCTAAGGGATTGTCTGTAAAATTTACAACACTTATATCCGGAACTCCACGATTTCTCTTTTATAAATAACACTATCACCCGGCTATTATAAGAAAAAAAAATCAAACATTGTTCTCGGAATATATATATAATGGCCACATATTACATCCGGAGCAATAAATAGACGCAAAAAAAGGAGAAATCGTGCGACTGCAAAATTATAAGCAACGATGCTTATTTAATAATTCATATGGACGAACAAAGCCTGGACTCGAAAGAGAAAAAATCTAAACGTTATTAAAGTCTGGCAACAATCGGAGATAAGATTGAGTCGCGACGCCGGACGGAAACTATAAAACTATAAAATCAAAATTTACAACCCGGCTTTGTTTGTTCGAACCTATGTTTCATTACGAACGGAAAGATGATTCATATGGAAAGCGAGTCCCAAATAAACGGACGCGGCGATATAAAAAATCGAGACCGAACGTTCCAAGAAGAGGAACCGAAGATAACGAATCCCTTAAGCGATTGGGTGATGCAACTGCTCGCCCCTCTTAGAGTTAAGAAAAATCGGGAGAAGATGGAAAATTAGCCAACGAGAGATCATCCAACGAGAGAGAAGATGATTGGTAGTGAGTGGTGTTGGTGAACTACCCAACGAATAAGATCGAAATTTCGACAACAAGGAATCTCCAAAGAAGGGGAAAAAGCTCAAAAGGCTTTATCCAATCAAATCCTCATCTCACCCACTAAACTAATTTCACGCCCTTTTCCTAAGCCATATAAAATACGTAGTTTCGAACGGCTCGAGCATTCATTGATTCATTCATTCACTGATTCAATTCATTCATTCATTCATTCATTCATTTTTCATTCAAAAAATTCAAAGTTCAAGTTCGCACTCACATCCACGCGTTGCACGTGTCGAAGCTGTGCGCGTTATTTTCAAAATCGTTTTAAACTTAGAATCTGTGCTCACGAGCCCAAGAATCACATACATTAAAACTCCGAACAGCCCACCGTTGAAGCATCCCCAGAGCGGACAGCCTGCGCTGCGTCAAGCACCTTTCAACCCGCAGATTTCCATAGTTCTTCCCTTTCTCTTCTTGTCTAACTAATAAGTAAGTTTTTTCTTTTTTTTTCTCTTTTTCGGTTTTACTTCAATTTTCCATTCAACTCGCCAGGAATCAATCGCTAATGAGCAATCACAGCCGTTCATGTCCCAGCTCCTTGTTCCCAATATTATTATTTTTATTTCGGATTAATACAGCAATTCTCATTTTAGACAATTCCCGACTTTCCCTCTAAATATTTCTTAAATCTCTATGTAAATGAAATGTTCTACTTCCATTCTTAAATCTTAGGTTTTGATTTGATTTAATAGTTAAAATATGAATCTCAACGCATAATTACAATTCCCGTAACCGAAATCAAACAATTCCATCTTCTCCTACTCAAATGTAATAGAATTAAGTTTTTTTTATTTTTTTTATTTTATACTATAAATCCTAGTGATAATGCATAATACTAATTTCTTCAATAACCTTTAATTAATTTCTTGTTTTGTTCACTTTTACAATTATGTATCGATATTAAACAATGCATATAACTTTTAAACTTCTGAATAATCATTACCTAATCGTTTCGTATTTTAAACTAACCGATTACGTACTGCTGTCTTAATTAATAATGATTACCTTGTTATATTGTTTTCTTTTTTCCTATTAAATAACCATAACCGATAATGTATTCATTTGCTAATTCCTTTTGAACCTTTATGTATGTAAAATTCAAATATTAGAATATATGTTAAATTTTAGTTTAAAAGAAGCTCCAATGTAAAATTTTATTTCATCAAATCCATCTCGTACTCACACACTAACCTCCCGACTCGAAAAGATTACACTCGGTCCGATCCCGAGTTATAGAGATTGAATTCTCTGACTCAATTTAGGACCAACGATCGCACGATTTTGAAAAGGCGTTAAAGCGTGTCATTACACGTTGACGCATAATTTCGGAATCTTCAAAAGTGCGTTCGGCTCGTGCCGCACGTCCCACTAGTGCGGTCACGAGAATAAAAGAGTTTTTGTTGCATCCTTCCCTGCCTTCCTTTCCTTAAGGCTGGATGTAACACATGCATACGCATGATTTACAAATGACAATACGCGCGATTAATATGGCACAATAAATAAATAATAATAATAATAATAATAATAATAATGTAATAAAAATTAATGAAATATATGGATACTTGAGTATTATTTTTATTCTCTAACTTACAAACGTGAAGATAATTGATCTGATTTTAATACAACCTTTTAACAGTTTTTACGAAATCACGTTTTTACCAAATCACGTAACGATTAATCAAAACTTTACAAAAAAAAATTAACAAAGAATTATATAATAATACGATATAAGGTATTAAAGTGTTAATCAGTAAAGTAACTGTAATATCCTTCGGTATATAATATTCATTTTATTGCTAGTACTTCGATACAGGCTGTAACTCGTGTTACACGTGCGTCCGGCTCGCAGCCATGCTAGTCTCTAGTCTCTCGTCTCGCTTAATGCGCCTCTACGCGTGCGCCTTACGCTTACTGCTCAGTAGCGTATCTATACACTACATCCCTTTTCCTCCTTAAAATGCTAGACGCTTACAATATGAGTCTCTTACATTTAATTACCAACTAACGAATGTGCTCTATAATCGCCATATCGCTCCGGCGGTTTTCTTTCGCGCTGAGATCTTCTTACTACAACTTTTTCATTTTTGTCCCTTTCTGTTCTACTCTGATCATCTCCTACTCTTTCCTTTTTCTTACTAACTACTTCTTCCTCCTCGTTTTCTGATTCTTCGCTTTCTAAATCTATTACTTTTCTTACTTGCGTTAAATTTCTTTTGTACTTCCTTCCTTCTTCTGATTCTAGTGTTACTGAATTTCCTTTTCGGTCAATTACTTTATATTCCTCCGGGCTGAAATTTGGACTTAGTTTATTCTCTTTCGGGGCTCTGATTAATACGCGATCCCCTTGACCTAATTCACACTCCTTAGCTCTATTTGCTTTATCGTAATATTGTTTTCCTTTTTCTTTTAACCATTTATCGCGCTCTCTAATTTCTTCCTCTACGAATTTACTACTATTATCTATTTCCGGTATCTTTGTTCTTAATTTTCTATTAAACAATAATTCCGCGGGGGTTACTCCTGTAACTGAATGTGGAGTTGACCGGTACATCATTAGAAATGTTAACAGTTCATTACGCCAATTTTTCTTTTGCGCATATGCTATTTTTAGTCTTTTTAAGATACTCCTATTCTGTCTCTCTACCTCTCCGTTTGCCTGTGGCCAGTACGGTGCTACATGCGCCACTTTTACTCCGTAGGAATTTAACCAATCTTTTAACCCTTCATCCGTAAACTGACGACCGTTATCGCATACAATTGTCCTTGGTAAACCGTGTCTCGCAAACAATTCGAATAATTCTTCTTGTATTTCTTTCGCCGATATCCTTTTAAGAATTGCTACTTCTACAAATCGACTATAATAATCGGTAGTTACTAACAAATATTCCCCTGTTAGGAATGGTCCCATTAAATCTATCGCGATTATTTCCCATGCTTTTTCTGGTAACTGATTTCGTTTGACAGGTGGTGGTTCTATCGGACGTTGAACTAATTGACAACCTTTACAGGATTTAACAAATTTTTCTGCATCTTTATCTATATCTTCCCACCAAACCTTACTTCGTAACCGCTGTTTCATTGCGACAATTCCTGGGTGTCCTTCGTGTGCTAACATTAATGTTGTCCTTTGCAACGCTTCGGGTATAATTATACGCGTATTTCTTAGTAATACATTATTATAAATACATAATTGTTCCTTTATTATTTTATACCGCGAATTTTTCAATGCGTCCCAATCATCTGTTTGTAACGCTAATTTTACTTCTTTTATTTTCTTATCCTCTTTTGACGCTATCGCAATTTCTTTTAATGTCATTGCTTTTGGTACTGATTCCGTTGTTACCCATCGAATATAATGCACGTCCTCTTCGAATTCTTTTTTTCGGTTCTCTTTACCACAGAGTCTCGACAGTACAACTGCTATATTCGATTTTCCTTTTTCGTATATGACTTTATATTTAAATGGTAGTAAACGTAAAACCCATCGTTCTATTCTCGCATTCGGTTTTGCGCGCGGTGCAAATATACATTCTAACGCTTTGTGATCTGTCACTAATTCAAATTCTATTCCGTACAACCAGTTATAAAATCTTTCACATGCGAATACTAACGCTAATGCTTCCTTTTCTGTTTGTGAATATCGCCTTTCGCAATCTGACAAGCTTCTGCTCGCGTAGCTAATTATCCGCCATTGATTTTTGTCGTCCCGTTGGGTTAATACGCATCCCAATCCTACTGGGCTTGCATCCGCTATTACCCTTGTTTTTGCATTTATATTAAAAATTCCTAACGTTTGCGCGCTTGCTAAACTCCTTTTCAAAATTTTAAACGCTCTATCTTGTTCTTTTTCCCATAGAAATTTTATTCCTTTTCTTGTCAATCTTCTTAATGGTTCACTAATTGTTGCTAAATTGGGAATGAATGCTGCACAAAAATTAACTAGTCCCAGAAAACTACGTATTTCCTCCGCCATTTTAGGTATTTGGAACTTTTCTACTGCTTCTACTTTTGATTCTAACGGTTGATATCCGTTTCCTGAAATTTTAAATCCCATAAATGTTATTTCTTTTTTTCTAAACGTACATTTACTTTTATTCAAAGTTATTCCTTTCTCTTTCAGCGTTTCTAAAACTTTTTCTAATCTTTCGTCATGTTCTTCCCGTGTCTTTCCACAAACAATTATATCGTCCATAAAATTTATAGTCCCTTTACAATCCTTCAAAATTGACCTAATAATTCTTTGAAAAATTTCTGGAGCGCAGCTTATTCCAAACATTAATCTTTTATACCGATATAGCCCTGAATCTGTTACAAAAGTAGTAATTTTTCTTGATTCCTCTTCTAATTCAATTTGATGATACGTCTTTTTAACATCCAATGTAGTGAACCAATTATTTCCTCCAACTACATTTAAAATATCCTCTAATACTGGTAATGGATACCTTTCTCGAATAATCGCTTCGTTTGCTCGTCGCATGGCCACGCATAATCTTATCTCACCGCTTCTCTTTACTATAGGAACTACTGGAGAGACCCATTCGGTAGGGCCCTCGACTTTTTCTATTATGTCCTGAGCTATCAAAGTTTTTATTTGTTTTTCCACTTCCTCGCGCAATTTAAATGGATTCTTCTCACGGGTTGTGCAATAGGCGTGTATGTCTTATCTATTGGTAATGTTAGTTGGAAATCTTTTAATTTACCCATGCCTCTAAAAATCGGGTCCTGCTCTGTTTCAAAATCATTAATATTACTTATTTCCGGTCCTATCCGCAAAATTCCTAACTTTGTTGCCGTTTCATAACCTAATAACGCTCTTCCTCTACCTTTTAATACTAAGAACGTCGCTCAAGCTTTCTGATTTTCTATCTCAATATCACAATAAAATTCTCCTAGCAATTCTAACGCTTTTTTTCTGACCGTACGCGTATATTTTTTTTCCGTTCGTTTTTTCCGATTTACATTTAATATTTCGCGATTTACACCATTTCCACGTTTCTTCGTCTATTATATTACACGATGCCCCTGAATCTACTAATAAGTTTAAAGTAACTCCTCCTATCGCGGCGTTAACACATTTACCGTCCACTGCGTAGATCTCTTTTCTTATCAGGCTGAACGCATGCTCATTCTCATCTTCTTCTGTCTTCTCGTCGAGTCGTCGAACCCCTTTTCACTGTCCGCTCTTCCTGTAGCTGTTGCCCGTTGTTTCCGTCCTTGTCTTGCAAACCCTCGCGAAATGTCCTAACTTCCCGCACTTACTGCAGGTCCTCTCTCTCGCTGGGCACTTCTCATCTGTGTATTTATGTCCTTTGTATCCGCACCGATAGCATTCGACGTTATCTGTTGTCTTCGTCGCGCCAGGCTTCACATGTTTTTTTTGTCTGTTATGCGAGCCACCGCTTCTCCTTCCATGCCTTTCGTTTGTAGCGAGACTGCTTCCATTGTCTTTGCAATCTCTAATACTTCGTCCAATTTAATTGCACATTTTTCTAATAAACGTCTGCGTAATTTTGTTGAATGGCACTTCTCTATTATCTGACCACAGATTTCTGTATCTGCGTCTTCAAAATTGCAATTTTTTGCTTGTTGCCGCAATCTTGAAACATACTGTACCATTGTTTCCTCTGTGCCTTGAGACAGATTTCGGAAAATGTGTCTTTCATAAGTCGGGTTCATTTTCGGTTTGAAATACGCTTCTAATACCTGCACGGCCTTGATGTATGCTGTTTCCCCTTCCTCGACTTCTTCCGCATCTGGTATTGCGTAGAAAATGTCCTGCAGATCAAATCCTCCATAGTGTAGCAACATAGCTTTTTTTCTCTCGTCGTCTTCTATTTTTTTGCTTACTAAAAATAGCTTGAACGCTCTTAACCAACGTGTCCATCTCTGGTACACGTTTCCCGTCTCCGCATTCGGATCGAACGTCGGCAGATTTGTTGCTTCCATATTTATTTCTTAAGCCTTAATCCTTTTAGACTCAATCCTCGTCGCCAATGTAATATCCTTAGGTATATAATATTCACTTTATTGCTAGTACTTCGATACAGGCTGTAAATCGTGTTACACGTGCGTCCGGCTCGCAGCCATGCTAGTCTCTAGTCTCTCGTCTCGCCTAATGCTCCTCTAAGCGTGCGCCTTACGCTTACCGCTCAGTAGCGTATCTATACACTACAGTAATGAATTTTAATCAAATTCTTTTCGATATTATTCGATGGCAATTGTGGAAATGATGGAAATGGGATGGCAATGGGATGGAAATATTGGAATGAATGCAATGATGTTAATGGAATGGCAATAATGGAAATGATGACAATGACAATATATATATAGCCTGACGGCAATGACGGCAATGGTGGAAATGATGGCAATGTTCTCGATGTTAATGATGGCAATGAAATGGAAATATGGAAATGGAATCACATAATGGAATGAATGCAATGATGGAAATGTTATCAAAAAGATGGCAATAATGGTGAATTAACGATAATGGAACTAACTTTTATGATAAAAGTTAGAACTCTTCTGGCGGCTATCAGAACACAGAAACATTGGAGAAATTCGCAAAAAAAGTTTTACTCAAAAATTTCGTAATTTGACCGATATAAGTCTTTCGTTTCTCACTTTAGCGATTTGATACATCATGATAAAAGTTAGAACTCTTCTGGGGGCTACCAGAACAGAGATATTGGAGAAAATCACAAAAAAAGTTTTACTCAAATATTTCGAACTTTGACTGATATAACGCTTTCGTTTTTCACTTTAGCGACTCGATCGATCATGATAAAAGTTAGAACTCTTCTGAGGGCTATCAGAACACAGAAATATTGGAGAAACTCGCAAAACAAAATTTTACTCAAAAATTTCGAACTTTGACGGATATAAGTCTTTCGATTTTCACTTTAGCGACTCGATCGATCATGATAAATGTTAGAACTCTTCTGGGGGCTATCAGAACACAGAAATATTGGAGAAATAGGCAAAAAAAGTTTTACTCAAAAATTTGGACCTTTGACTGATATAAAACTATTTTTTTTTACTTTAGCCATTCGATCCACAGAGAGGTAATATGATTTTAAGAAGGATAAAATAGAAATAAATATAATGATTAAAGATAGTTGTTATTAATAATGTCGCAATTTAATCAAATACGCGATTTAAATAATTACATATATAGAGCGAATCTTGTCGCTTCAGTCGAATTAATAATATCAATCGTCTCTTGCAAAAGTTCACGTAAAAGGAAAAAACGAACTCGTGGCTAACTCTGAATTTCCGCACTCTGTCTCTGTTTATCTCTTACTCTGTCCTTATACACTCTGTCTCTGACACGGAGCACTGTCTCGGCTCGCGACTCACAGCGGACTCCCGCTCGCTCGCGCTCTTCCAAATTCCGACAACATATAAGGTCATTACGATTATCGACCGATAACAATCGATCTTCGATCCCTCGATCCTTGTCCGATATCTATTCTCCTACATAACTTTTTCGTCTTTTACTTTAGCGACTCGATCCATTATGATAAATGTTGTAACTCTTCTCGGGGTTATCAGAACACAGAGATATTGGAGAAATTCGCAAAAAAAAATTTACTCAAAAATTTTGAAATTTGCCTGATATAACTATTTCGTCTTTCACTTTAGCGATTCGATCCATTATGATAAAAGTTATAACTCTTCTCGGGGCTATCAGAACACAGAGATATTGGAGAAATTCGCAAAAAAAATTTTACTCAAATATTTCGAAATTTGCCTGATATAAGTCTTTACTTTTTCAGTTCAGCGATTCTATACATCATGATAAAAGTTATATCTCTTCTGTGGGCTATCAGAACACAGAGATATTGGAGAAATTCGCAAAAAAAATTTTACTCGAAAATTTCGAAATTTGCCTTATATAAGTCTTTCCTTTTTCTGTTCAGAGATTCGATACATCATGATAAAAGTTATATCTCTTCTGTGGGCTATCAGAACACAGAGATATTGGAGAAATTCGCAAAAAAACCAATTTTACTAAAAAATTTCGAACTTTGACTGATATAACTCTTTCGTCTTTCACTTTAGCGATTCGATCCATTATGATAAAAGTTAGAACTCTTCTCGGGGTTATCAGAACACAGAGATATTGGAGAAATTCGCAAAAAAAATTTTACTCAAAAATTTCGAAATTTGACTGATATAAGCCTTTCTTTTTTCAGTTCAGCGATTCGATACGTCATGATAAAAGTTATATCTCTTCTGTGGGCTATCAGAACACAGAGATATTGGAGAAATTCGCAAAAAAATCAATTTTACTCAAAAATTTCCAACTTTGACTGATATAACGCTTTCGTCTTTTCTTTAGCGATTCGATCCATTATGATAAAAGTTAGAACTCTTCTCGGGGCTATCAGAACACAGAGATATTGGAGAAATTCGCATAAAAAATTTTACTCAAAAATTTCGAAATTTGCCTGATATAAGTCTTTCCCTTTTCTGTTCAGCGATTCGATACATCATGATAAAAGTTATATCTCTACTGTGGGCTATCAGAACACATAGATATTGGAGAAATTCGCAAAAAAAATTTTCCTCAAAGTTTTTGAACTTTGACTGATATAACTCTTTCGTCTTTCACTTTAGCGAATCGATCCATTATGATAAAAGTTAGAACTCTTCTCGGGGCTATCAGAACACTAAGATATTGAAGAAATTCGAAAAAAAATTTTACTCAAAAATTTCGAAATTTGCCTGATATAAGTCTTTCCGTTTTCAGTTCAGCGATTCGATACATCATGATAAAAGTTATATCTCTTCTGTGGGCTATCAGAACACAGAGATATTGGAGAAATTCGCAAAAAACCAATTTTACTCAAAAATTTCGAACTTTGACTGATATAACTCTTTCGTCTTTTCACTTTAGCGACTCGATCCATTATGATAAAAGTTAGAACTCTTCTCGGGGCTATCAGAACACAGAGATATTGGAGAAATTCGCAAAAAAAATTTTACTCAAAAATTTCGAAATTTGACTGATATAAGTCTTTCCTTTTTCAGTTCAGCGATTCGATACATCATGATAAAAGTTATATCTCTTCTGTGGGCTATCAGAACACAGAGATATTGGAGAAATTCGCAAAAAAAATTTTACTCAAAAATTTCGAAATTTGACTGATATAAGTCTTTCGTTTTTCAGTTCAGCGATTCGATACACTCATGATAAAAGTTAGAACTCTTCTGTGGGCTATCAGAACACAGAGATATTGGAGAAATTCGCAAAAAAATCAATTTTACTAAAAAATTTCCAACTTTGACTGATATAACGCTTTCGTCTTTTCATTTAGCGATTCGATCATCATGATAAAAGTAATAACTCTTCTCGGGGCTATCAGAACACAGAGATATTGGAGAAATTCGAAAAAAAACAATTTTACTCAAAAATTTCGAACTTTGACTGATATAACAGTTTCGTCTTTCACTTTAGCGATTCGATCCATTATGATAAATGTTATATCTCTTCTCGGGGCTATCAGAACACAGAGATATTGGAGAAATTCGCAAAAAAAATTTGCCTCAAAATTTTTGAACTTTGACTGATATAACTATTTCGTCTTTCACTTTAGCAATTCGATCTATTATGATAAAAGTTAGAAATCTTCTCTGGGCTATCAGAACACAGAGATATTGGAGAAAATCGCAAAAAAACCATTTTACACAAAAATTTAGAACTTTGACTGATATAAGTCTTTCCTTTTCATCTGTTCAGCGATTCGATACATCATGATAAAAGTTATATCTCTTCTCGTGGGCTATCAGAACACAGAGATATTGGAGAAATCGCAAAAAATTTTACTCAAAAATTTCGAAATTTGACTGATATAAGTCTTTCCTTTTTCAGTTCAGCGATTCGATACATCATGATAAAAGTTATATTCTTCTGTGGGCTATCAGAACACAGAGATATTGGAGAAATTCGCAAAAAAACCAATTTTACATCAAAAATTCGAACTTTGACTGATAAACATTTTGATCTTTACTTTGCGATCGACCAAGTAAAGTTAACTCTCTCGGGGCTTGACCAGAATTTGGAAAATTCGAAAATAAGTCTAAATTTTGACTTGATGATAAAATGCCCACTTTAGCGTCGATGCAATATAAAGTTAGAACATCTTCTCTGGGCTATCAGAACACAGAGATATTGGAGAAAATCGCAAAAAAAATTTTACTCAAAAATTTCGAAATTTGACCTGATGTAAGTCTTTCCTTTTTCAGTTCAGATAATTCGATACATCATGATAAAAGTTATACTCTTCTGTGGGCTATCAGAACACAGAGATATTGAGAAATTCGCAAAAAAACCAATTTTACTAAAAATTCGAACTTTGACTGATATAACATTTTCGTCTTTTCACTTTAGCGATTCGATCCATTATGATAAAAGTTAGAACTCTTCTGGGGCTATCAGAACACAGAAGATATTGGAGAAATTCGCAAAAAAAATTTTACTCAAAGATTTCGAAATTTGACTGATATAAGTCTTTCTTTTTCAGTTCAGCGATTCGATACATCATGATAAAAGTTATATCTCTTCTGTGGGCTATCAGAACACAGAGATATTGGAGAAATTCGCAAAAAAACAATTTTACTCAAAAATTTCGAACTTTGAGATATAACGCTTTCGTCTTTTCACTTTAGCGATTCGATCCATTATGATAAAAGTTAGAACTCTTCTCGGGGCTATCAGAACACAGAGATATTGGAGAAATTCGCAAAAAAAATTTTACTCAAAAATTTCGAACTTTGAATGATATAAGTCTTTCGTTTTTCACTTTAGCGATTCGATCATTCATGATAAAAGTTATAACTCTTCTGGGGCTATCAGAACACAGAGATATTGGAGAAATTCGCAAAAAAAATTTTACTCAAAATTTCGAACTTTGACTGATATAACTCTTTCGTCTTTCACTTTAGCGATTGGATCCATCTATGATAAAAGTTAGAACTCTTCTCGGGGCTATCAGAACACAGAAATATTGGAGAAATTCGCAAAAAAAATTTTACTCAAAAATTTCGAAATTTGCCTGATATAAGTTAGTCCTATTTCAGTTCAGCGATTCGATACATTATGATAAAAGTTGTATCTCTTCTGTGGGTTATCAGAACACATAGATATTGAAGAAATTCGCAAAAAAACCAATTTTACTAAAAAATTTCAAACTTTGACTGATATAACGTTTTCGTCTTTTACTTTAGCGATTCGATCCCTTATGAAAAAAGTTATAACTCTTCTCGGGGCTATCAGAACACAGAAATATTGGAGAAATTCGCAAAAAAAATTTTACTCAAAAATTTTGAAATTTGCCTGATATAAGTCTTTCCTTTTTCAGTTCAGCGATACGATACATCATGATAAAAGTTATATCTCTTCCGTGGGCTATCAGAACACAGAGATATTGGAGAAATTCGCAAAGAAACTAATTTTACTAAATATTTCGAACTTTGACTGATATAACTGTTTCGTCTTTCACTTTAGCGACTCGAACTATTATGATAAAAGTTATAACTCTTCACGGGGCTATCAGAACACAGAGATATTGGAGAAATTTGCAAAAAAAATTTTACTCAAAAATTTCGAAATTTGCCCGATATAAGTTTTTCCTTTTTCAGTTCAGCGATTCGATACTTCATGATAAAAGTTATATCTCTTCTGTGAGCTATCAGAACACAGAGATATTGGAGAAATTTGCAAAAAAAACTATTTTACTAAAAAATTTCGTACTTTGACTGACATAACCCTTTCGTCTTTTACTTTAGCGATTCGATCCATTATGATAAAAGTTATAACTCTTCTCGGCGCTAATAGAACACAGAGATATTGTAGAAATTCGCAAAAAAAATTTTACTCAAAAATTTCGAAATTTGCCTGATATAAGTGTTTCCTTCTTCAGTTTAGCGATTCGATACATTATGATAATAGTTATATCTCTTCTGTGGGCTATGAGAACACAGAGATATTGGAGAAATTCGCAAAAAACCAATTTTACTAAAAAATTTCGAACTTTGACTGATATAACACTTTCGTCTTTTACTTTAGCGATTCGATCCATTATGATAAAAGTTATAACTATTCTCGGCGCTATTAGAACACAGAGATATTGTAGAAATTCGCAAAAAAAATTTTACTCAAAAATTTCGAAATTTGCCGGATATAAGTCTTTCCTTTTTCAGTTCAGCGATTCGATACATCATGATAAAAGTTATATCTCTTCTGTGGGCTATGAGAACACAGAGATATTGGAGAAATTCGCAAAAAAACCAATTTTACTAAAAAATTTCGAACTTTGATGGATATAACACTTTCGTCTTTTACTTTAGCGATTCGATCCATTATGATAAATGTTAAAACTCTTCTCGGGGCTATCAGAATACAAAAATATTGGAGAAATTCGCAAAAAAAATTTTCCTCAAAATTTTCGAATTTTGACTGATATAACTCTTTCATCTTTCACTTTAGCGATTCGATCCATTATGATAAAAGTTATAACTCTTCTCGGGGCTATCAGAACACAGATATTGGAGAAATTCGCAAAAAAAATTTTACTCAAAAATTTCGAAATTTGCCTAATATAAGTCTTTCCTTTTTCTGTTTAGCGATTCGATACATCATGATAAAAGTTATATCTCTTCCGTGGGCTATCAGAACAGAGATATTGGAGAAATTCGCAAAGAAACTAATTTTACTAAATATTTCGAACTTTGACTGATATAATTGTTTCGTCTTTCACTTTAGCGACTCGAACCATTATGATAAAAGTTATAACTCTTCACGGGGCTATCAGAACACAGAGATATTGGAGAAATTTGCAAAAAAAATTTTACTCAAAAATTTCGAAATTTGCCCGATATAAGTTTTTCTTTTTTCAGTTCAGCGATTCGATACTTCATGATAAAAGTTATATCTCTTCTGTGAGCTATCAGAACACAGATATTGGAGAAATTCGCCAAAAAGTTTTACTCAAAAATTTCGAAATTTGCCTGATATAAGTCTTTCTTTTTTCAGTTCAGCGATTCGATACTTCATGATAAAAGTTATATCTCTTCTATGAGCTATCAGAACACAGAGATATTGGAGAAATTTGCAAACAAAACTATTTTACTAAAAAATTTCGTACTTTGACTGACATAACCCTTTCGTCTTTTACTTTAGCGATTCGATCCATTATGATAAAAGTTACAACTCTTCTCGGCGCTAATAGAACACAGAGATATTGTAGAAATTCGCAAAAAAAATTTTACTCAAAAATTTCGAAATTTGCCTGATATAAGTCTTTCCTTCTTCAGTTTAGCGATTCGATACATTATGATAATAGTTATATCTCTTCTGTGGGCTATGAGAACACAGAGATATTGGAGAAATTCGCAAAAAACCAATTTTACTAAAAAATTTCGAACTTTGACTGATATAACACATTCGTCTTTTACTTTAGCGATTCGATCCATTATGATAAGTGTTATAATTCTTCTTGGGGCTATCAGAACACAGAGATTTTGGAGAAAATCACAAAAAAAGTTTTACTCAAAAATTTCGAAGTTTGCCTGATATAAGTCTTTCCTTTTTCAGTTCAACGATTCGATACATCATGATAAAAGTTATATCTCTTCTGTGGGCTATCAGAAGACAAAGATATTGGAGAAATTCGCCAAAAAACCAATTTTACTAAAAAATTTCGAACTTTGATGGATATAACACTTTCGTCTTTTACTTTAGCGATTCGATCCTTTATGATAAATGTTATAACTGTTCTCGGGGCTATCAGAACACAGAGATATTGGAGAAATTCGCAAAAAAAGTTTTATTCAATATTTCGAACTTTGACAGATATAAGTCTTTCATCACTGTGGCGCCGCCCGGGCCTCCGCGCAGCACACGCTGGAAGAGTGTCCAGCATGGGAAGGGCTGCGCGGAATCCTGAGGGCCGAAGTGGGAGATGACCTCACCCTGCCGGCCATCATTGGTCAGATGGTCGGCAGGGAGAGTGCCTGGAAAGCGGTCTTCTCCTTCTGCGAGCAAGTAATGTTGCAGAAGGAGGAGGCCGAGAAGGTGAGAGAGAGGCGGCCGGGGGGCGAATGCCCTCTGGCAACGCCAACAGTGGTAGGGGTGGCAGGGACGAGAGCCATGACCCAACTTGGCTCCCGCCCCGGCCGCCTAGGCGAAGAAAAACTGCCCCCCGTCCTCCGGGCCCTAGTGGCCCTGCTGTACGGAGGCGGAGGGGCAGAAGAGCCGTGACGGTCGCCCCCTCCCTCCCCACTATCGAGGAGGAGAGGGACGACGGCGACCGCCACGGAAATGATGATGAAAGGGAGCGACCCCTCTCCCCTACGGCTGCCGGCCCAGCTTTTGGGACGCGCAGCCGTGGGAGGAGGGCCCCCCACCGTATTAGTGAACCCGGCGAGGCAGACCCGACCTGACGGTCCGGGGGGGTCGACTCCGTGACGTAACGCGGAGCCGTACCCCCCCTGCCTCGCCGGGGAGGGGGGAGTGGGAGGATTCTCCCCCCTCCCCCCTAGGGTAGTCAGGAGGGCCGCGCCGCCGCACAGGGCGGCGCGAAGAGGCCCGGGGTTACGGCGGGGGCCGGATACCCCGGGCTCTACCCCCAAACCAACAGGGGAAGAGGCGGGGGGGGGCTGGTGTCCCCCTCCCCCGACCTAGGGCTGCCAGGCCCAAGAGCCCTGCCGGGAGTGTCCACGTGGACGCTCCCGGCGCGACGAATCGGCCCACGGCCGACCGGGTCCGGGGGCTCCGGAAGTATGCTGCACGCGTTCCCGGAGCCCCCCAGTCATGGACCAGGGCAGGACACCCGGAGAGGTTTTAGTGGGTATGTCCCCGCCGACACGTCGTCGGCGGGGAAGAGCCCCACATAACCACCAGGCCTCCCCCGAGGCCTGGGGTATGCGGTAACGCGTTTCCTCTCCGTACCAAAAAAAAAAAAAAAAAAAGATATAAGTCTTTCGTTTATCACTTTAGCGACTCGATCGATCATGATAAAGGTTAAAACTCTTCTGAGGGCTATTAGAACACAAATATATTGAAGAAATTTGCAAAAAAGCTTATTTATGTAAATTTGCGGATGTTTTTTTTTTTTTGAGTTGATAATTTTTTCGTGTAGTACTTCTCTAGGGGAGTAAGATCGTAAAGGGAAATTGTGGTCATGTTAATAGTTTAGTCAGGAAAGGTCGAAAGCGATTTTTTTTACTTTTTTTTTTTTTTGAATTTGACCAAACTATGATTGGACTCTTGTAGATCTTGAGGAGCCTTGACGAAAAGGTTATATAACTTTTGGTCGTAGGAGTTACCGTTTGGTCGGTAGAGGGCCGAAAAGAATATTTTTTTTTTTTTTACTTTTTGATGGTTTTATAATTGTTCCTTTCAGTACTCGACGAGAGCTACAAGAAAGGTCTTGTGCACGTTTTTGATATCTCTTACCGTTTAGCCAGGAAAAGTCGAAAAAGATTTTTTTTTTTTTCATTTTTGAAGAGTATTTCGATAGTGAAGCAATACGTCTTCGTTTCATTTTGTAAATTTCGAATTATTTTTTTGTTCAAAATTTTTCCAAGTTTTTTCGATTTTGAAGGTAAATTTTTTTTTTTTCGTTTTTTTTCGCATTTCTCGACGTTTCGTGGTATTTTATGACGATTTAGACGAAAAAAACTTTCTTTTTTAGAGCGTGTACCTCGATGTTTCTCGACGATTAGACTCACATTGTTTTTTTTTTCGTGAAATTTGTCCCACTAAATGTAAAAAATCGATGAAAATTGGACTACACCAATCGATAGAGGAGCTCGAGAGACGTCTTTTGGACCCATGTATTTTTTACCGATTTTTTGAAAATTTTCGTGTTTTTTCGGTTTTGAAGGAAAAAAATTTTGTTTTTTGTTTTTCTCGACGTTTCATCGCGTTAGGGTTATAGGAAAAGTTTCTGAACAATTTTCTGTTTTTATTTTTTTCTTATAGTACACCCACAGGGGAGTAGAAAAGTCCTTTTGCACTTTTGTGTCCGAGGCTTAGTTTGGTCTCAGGACTTTTTGGAAAATTTTTTGGAAGCAAAAATTTTGGATTTCTATCAGAACAGTGGTGTATTCTTATGGATTTTTACGAGCCCTGCAAGAAAGGTCATATGATTTTTTATCTCTTGAGGTTTGGCCGCTAGAGCGCGCTGATTGTCAATTTTTTTTTGTTTTTTTAAAAGTTCTGTATTTTTCCCTTATAGAACTCGTCGAGACCTGCAAGAAAGGTCATATGCAAATTTTTGATATCACTATTCGTTTGGCCTTAGGAAGTTTGGAAAATATTTTTTCGAAAGTAAAAATTTTGGATTTTGATCCAGAGAGTGGCGTATTCTTATGGACCTCGACGAGACCTGCAAGAAAGGTTATATGATTCCTCGTCGTATTTTTCACCGTTTGGTCTCTAGTGTCTTGGAAATTCTCGAGAAGCTAATTTTTCCAAGTTTTTCGTGTTTCAAAGGTACAAATTTGTTTTCGTTTTCTTCGCGTTTCTCGACGTTTCATTTGTTTTGTGACGATGTAGAAAACAAAAATTTTTTTGATCGCGGATTTCGATGTTTCTTGACGTATCTCGACGATTGTACCTACATTGTTTTTTTCGTGCAATTTGTCCCACTAATTGTAAAAAATCGATAAAAATTGGGCCTAACCAGTAGATAGAGCAGCTCGAGAGACGTCTTTTGGACCGATATATTTTTGACCGATTTTCTGAAACTTTTCGAAATTTTTCCAAGTTTTTTGATTTTAAAGGTAAAAATTTTTGTTTTCGTTTTCTTCGCGTTTCTCGACGTTTCATGGAGTTTTAAGACAATACAGACAAAAAAAAATTTTTTTTGATTTGAGCGCATATCTCGCCGTTTTTCGACCATTTTCCGTCGTTTGGACCCAGTTTTTTCGGCAAAATTAGTCTCAGTAAATGTAGAAAGTCGATCGAAATTGGACTATACCGATCGATAGAGGACATCGAGAGATGACTTTTAGACCCATGTATTTTCGACCAATTTTTTGACACATTGAAATTTTTTCAAGTTTTTCGATTTTGAAGGAAAACTTTTTTTTTTTTCTCGACGTTTCATCGCGTTTTTCGACCATTTAGACGAAAATAATTTTTATTTTTTATTTATTTATTTATTTATTTATTTTTTTGGTTTTTTTTAATTTTTTGTCTCGCCCTAACCAAGAAGAATGTGAAAATGAGAAAAAAAAATAAAAGAAGAGATATAAAAGGGTGGGGGTCCGGGGGGGGCGAAGCCCCCCCCGGGCAATTTTTTGGTTATGGTTTTTTGGTTATGGTTTTTTGGTTATGGTTTTTTGGTTATGGTTTTTTGGTTATGGTTTTTTGGTTATGGTTTTTTGGTTATGGTTTTTTGGTTATGGTTTTTTGGTTATGGTTTTTTGGTTATGGTTTTTTGGTTATGGTTTTTTGGTTATGGTTTTTTGGTTATGGTTTTTTGGTTATGGTTTTTTGGTTATGGTTTTTTGGTTATGGTTTTTTGGTTATGGTTTTTTGGTTATGGTTTTTTGGTTATGGTTTTTTGGTTATGGTTTTTTGGTTATGGTTTTTTGGTTATGGTTTTTTGGTTATGGTTTTTTGGTTATGGTTTTTTGGTTATGGTTTTTTGGTTATGGTTTTTTGGTTATGGTTTTTTGGTTATGGTTTTTTGGTTATGGTTTTTTGGTTATGGTTTTTTGGTTATGGTTTTTTGGTTATGGTTTTTTGGTTATGGTTTTTTGGTTATGGTTTTTTGGTTATGGTTTTTTGGTTATGGTTTTTTGGTTATGGTTTTTTGGTTATGGTTTTTTGGTTATGGTTTTTTGGTTATGGTTTTTTGGTTATGGTTTTTTGGTTATGGTTTTTTGGTTATGGTTTTTTGGTTATGGTTTTTTGGTTATGGTTTTTTGGTTATGGTTTTTTGGTTATGGTTTTTTGGTTATGGTTGAACCATATAACTTTTGTCTGAAACATTTTCTTGTAAAATGCAAGGAATCGTAAGTATTTGCGCGGATGTATTAAAATATCCAACCAAATTTCAAGCGTCACAACTCGCAAAATACTTAACGGAAAGACATTTGTTTATAGTGTTTTGGAAACGTGTCGAGATAAGCTACAAGAATACGCTTTAAAAAATAGGCATTTCTATTTAAAAAATTGAAGGTGGCCTTTATGTGACCTTTAAGCAACTATTCGAGGTCAAATTAATGACACCATCTTATGTAGCCCTCGAAACCATACAACTTTTGTCTAAAACATTTTGTTGTAAAATGCAAGGGAAAGTAAATATTTGCGTGGATGCATTAAAATGGGACAACCTGTATAACTCTTTCGTTTTTCACTTTAGCGATTCGATCCATTATGATAAAAGTTAGAAATCTTCTCTGGGCTATCAGAACACAGAGATATTGGAGAAAATCGCAAAAAAAATTTTCCTAAAGATTTCGAAATTTGCCTGATATAAGTCTTTCCTTTTTCAGTTCAGCGATTCGATACATCATGATAAAAGTTATTATCTCTTCTGTGGGCTATCAGAACACAGAGATATTGGAGAAATTCGCAAAAAAACCAATTTTAATAAAATTTTCGAACTTTGACTGATATAACTTTTTCGTCTTTTACTTTAGCGATTCGATCCATTATGATAAATGTTATAACTCTTCTCGGGGCTATCAGAACACAGAGATATTGGAGAAATTCGCAAAAAAAATTTTCCGCAAAATTTTCGAACTTTGAGTGATATAACTATTTCGTCTTTCACTTTAGCAATTCGATCCATTGTGATAAAAGTTAGAAATCTTCTCTGGGCTATCAGAACACAGAGAAATTGGAGAAAATCGCAAAAAAACCAATTTTAATAAAAAATTTCGAACTTTGACTGATATAACTTTTTCGTCTTTTTACTTTAGCGATTCGATCCATTATGATAAAAGTTATAACTCTTCTAGGGGCTATCAGAACACAGAGATATTGGAGAAATTTGTAAAAAAAAATTTTACTCAAACATTTCGAAATTTGCCTGATATAAGTCTTTACTTTTTCAGTTCAGCGTTTCGATATATCATGATAAAAGTTATATCTCTTCTGTGGGCTATCATAACACAGGGATATTGGACAAATTCGCAAAAAAATCAATTTTACTAAAAAATTTCCAACTTTGACTGATATAACGCTTTCGTCTTTTCTTTAGCGATTCGATTCCATTATGACAAATGTTATAACTCTTCTCGGGGCTCTCAGTACACAGATATTGGAGAAATTCAAAAAAAATTTTACTCAAAATTTCGAAATTTGCCTGATATAAGTCTTTCCTTTTTCAGTTCAGCGATTCGATACATCATGATAAAAGTTATATCTCTTCTGTGGGCTATCAGAACACAGAAATATTGAAGAAATTCGCAAAAAATCCAATTACACTAAAAAATTTCGAACTTTGACTGATATAGCTTTTTCGTCCTTTACTTTATCGACTCGATCCATTATGATAAATGTTGTAACTCTTCTCGGGGTTATCAGAACACAGAGATATTTGAGAAATTCGCAAAAAAAATTTTACTCAAATATTTCGAACTTTGACTGATATAAGTATTTCGTTTTTCACTTTAGCAATTCGATCCATTATGATAAAAGTTAGAAATCTTCTCTGGGCTATCAGAACACAGAGGTGGAGAAAATCGCAAAAAAATTTTACTCAATGTGCAAATTTGACTGATATAAGTTTTTCCTTTTTTAGTTCAGCGATTCGATACATCATGATAAAAGTTATATCTCTTCTGTGGGCTATCAGAACACAGAGATATTGGAAAAATTCGCAAAAAAATCAATTTTACTAAATAATTTCCAACTTTGACTGATATAACGCTTTCGTCTTTTCTTTAGCGATTCGATCCATTATGACAAATGTTATAACTCTTCTCGGGGCTATCAGTACACAGAGTTATTGGAGAAATTCGCAAAAAAATTTTACTCAAAAATTTCGAAATTTGCCTGATATAAGTCTTTCCTTTTTCAGTTCAGCGATTCGATACATCATGATAAAAGTTATATCTCTTCTGTGGGCTATCAGAACACAGAGATATTGGAGAAATTCGCAAAAAAATCAATTTTACTAAAAAATTTCCAACCTTTGACTGATATAACGCTTTCGTCTTTTCTTTGATTGATCCATTATGATAAATGTTTAACTTCTCGGGGCTATCAGAACACAGAAATATTGGAGAAATTCACAAAAAAATTTTACTCAAAAATTTCGAAATTTGCCTGATATAAGTCTTTCCTTTTACTGTTCAGCGATTCGATACATCATGATAAAAGTTATATCTCTTCTGTTTGCTATCAGAACACATAGATATTGGAGAAATTCGCAAAAACCAATTTTACTAAAAAATTTCGAACTTTGACTGATATAACTTTTTCGTCTTATACTTTAGCGACTCGATCCATTATTATAAATGTTGTAACTCTTCTCGGGGTTATCAGAACACAGAGATATTGGAGAAATTCGCAAAAAAAATTTACTCAAATATTTCGAACTTTGACGGATATAAGTTTTTCGTTTTTCACTTTAGCGACTCGATCGATCATGATAAAAGTTAGAAGTCTTCTGGGGGCTATCAGAACACAGAGATATTGGAGAAATTCGCGAAAAAAATTTTACTCAAAAATTTCGAACTTTGATACAGGGTGTCCCATTTTAATACCTCCACGCAATTATTTCCGTTCCTTCTCATTTTACAAGAAAATATTTAAGACAAAAGTTGTATGGTTTCGAGGGGGACATAAGATGGTGTCATTAATTTGACCTCGAATAGTTGCTTAAAGGTCACTTGAAGGTCGAATACAATTTTTTTAATGGACCTCCTTATTTTTTATGGCATATTCTTGTAGCTTATCTCGAGACGTTTCCAAAACACTATAAATAAATGTCTTTCCGTTAAGTATTTTGAGAGTTATGAAGCTTGAATGTTGGTGGGCCACTTTAATACATCAACGCAAATATTTCCGTTCTCTTGCATTTTACTAGAAAATGTTTCAGACAAAAGTTGTATGGTTCAAATGGGGCCGACCATTGATGACCTTGAACTTGACCTTGAAGTCGATTTCAAAGTCATTTAAAGATTAACAAGTATTTTTCATTTTGAAACCCCTATTTTTGATCCCGGATTTGGAAAGAGCACAAAATTTTGCGTAAAAAATGTGTAACCGTGGTAGGGCCTAAAAGTGGACTATAGTGGACTTTTAGACGAAAACAAGTGATTTTATTTTAGCACTACTTTTAGCATAACCCAGGAACAACGACGTGGACGTAGTAGTGTTCTGTTCCCCTTGGGGTGCTTGATTAACGTGTGTAGTGCTAAATACTTTATCACAAAAAGTAGTGCTAAAATAAAATCACCTGTTTTCGTCTAAAAGTCCCCTATGGTCCACTTTTAGGCCCTAACATTGTTACATATTTTTTATGCAAAATTTTGTGCTCTTTCCAAATCCGGGATCAAAAATACGAGTTTCCATTGAAAAAACACTAGTTAATCTTAAAATGACGTTAATCTTAAAATGACTTCGAAAATCGACTTCAAGGTCAAGTTCAAGGTCATCAATGGTTGGGCCCCTTTGAACCATACAACTTTTGTCTGAAACATTTTCTTGTAAAATGCAAGAGAACGGAAATATTTGCGTGGATGGATTAAAATATCCAACCAACTTTCAAGCGTCACAACTCATAAGATATAACAGAGAAAAGACATTGTTACTCTTTTGAAACATAATAAATTAAAGCTACAAACTACGCTTTAAAAAAATAGGCATTCTATTAAAAAAATTGAAGGTGGCCTTTATGGTACTGGTAACTATTCGAGTCAGAGTGTGACACCATCTTTATGTACCCCGAAACCATACAACTTTGTAAATTTTATTGTAGATGCAAGGAAAGTAAATATTTGCGTGGATCATAAATAGGACAACTAATATAACTCTTTCGTCTTTCACTTTAGCGATTCGATCCATTATGATAAAAGTTAGAAATCTTCTCTGGGCTATCAGAACACAGAGATATTGGAGAAAATCGCAAAAAAAATTTTCCTAAAGATTTCGAAATTTGCCTGATATAAGTCTTTCCTTTTTCAGTTCAGCGATTCGATTTATCATGATAAAAGTTATATCTCTTCTGTAGGCTATCAGAACACAGAGATATTGGAGAAATTCGCAAAAAAACCAATTTTAATAAAATTTTCGAACTTTGACTGATATAACTTTTTCGTCTTTTACTTTAGCGATTCGATCCATTATGATAAATGTGTTAGACCTCTTCTCGGGGCTTCCAGAACACAGAGATATTGGAGAAATTCGCAAAAAAAATTTTCCGCAAAATTTTCGAACTTTGAGTGATATAACTATTTCGTCTTTCACTTTAGCAATTCGATCCATTGTGATAAAAGTTAGAAATCTTCTCTGGGCTATCAGAACACAGAGATATTGGAGAAAATCGCAAAAAAACCAATTTTAATAAAAAATTTCGAACTTTGACTGATATAACTTTTTCGTCTTTTACTTTAGCGATTCGATCCATTATGATAAAAGTTATAACTCTTCACGGGGCTATCAGAACACAGAGATATTGGAGAAATTTGTAAAAAAAAATTTTACTCAAACATTTCGAAATTTGCCTGATATAAGTCTTTACTTTTTCAGTTCAGCGTTTCGATATATCATGATAAAAGTTATATCTCTTCTGTGGGCTATCATAACACAGGGATATTGGACAAATTCGCAAAAAAATCAATTTTACTAAAAAATTTCCAACTTTGACTGATATAACGCTTTCGTCTTTTCTTTAGCGATTCGATCCATTATGACAAATGTTATAACTCTTCTCGGGGCTCTCAGTACACAGATATTGGAGAAATTCGCAAAAAAAATTATACTCAAAAATTTCGAAATTTGCCTGATCATAAGTCTTTCCTTTTTCAGTTCAGCGATTCGATACATCATGATAAAGTTATATCTCTTCTGTGGGCTATCAGAACACAGAGATATTGGAGAAATTCGCAAAAAAATCAATTTTACTAAATAATTTCCAACTTTGACTGATAGTACCTTTTTCGTCTTTTACTTTAGCGACTCGATCCATTATGATAAATGTTGTAACTCTTCTCGGGGTTATCAGAACACAGAGATATTGGAAAAATTCGCAAAAAAATTTTACTCAAATATTTCGAACTTTGACGGATATAAGTCTTTCGTTTTTCACTTTAGCGACTCGATCGATCATGATAAAAAAGTTAGAACTATTCTCGGGGCTATCAGAACACAGAGATATTGGAGAAATTCGCAAAAAAACCAATTATACTAAAAAATTTCGAACTTTGACTGATATAACTTTTCGTCTTTTACGTTAGCGACTCGATCCATTATGATTAATGTTATAACTCTTCTCGGGGTTATCAGAGCACAGAGATATTGGTGAAATTCGCAAAAAAAAATTTACTCAAAAATTTTGAAATTTGGCTGATATAAGTCTTTCCTTTTTCAGTTCAGCGATTCGATACATAATGATAAAAGTTATATCTCTTCTGTAGGCTATCAGAACACAGAGATATTGGAAAAATTCGCAAAAAAATCAATTTTACTAAATAATTTCCAGCTTTGACTGATATAACGCTTTCGTCTTTTCTTTAGCGATTCGATCCATTATGATAAATGTTATAACTCTTCTCGAGGCTATCAGAACACAGAGATATTGGAGAAATTCGCAAAAAAAATTTTCCTCAAAATTTTCGATCTTTGACTGATATAACAATTTCGTCTTTCCCTTTAGCGATTCGATCCATTATGATAAAGTTAGAAATCTTCTCTGGGCTATCAGAACACAGAGATATTGGAGAAAATCGCAAAAAAAAATTTTACTCAAATATTCCGAATTTTGCCTGATATAAGTCTTTCCTTTTCAGTTCAGCGATTCGATACATCATGATGAAGTTCATATCTCTTCTGTGCTATCAGAACACAGAATATTACAGAAATTCGCAAAAAAATCAATTTTACTAAAAAATTTCCAACTTTGACTGATATAACGCTTTCGTCTTTTCTTTAGCGATTCGATCCATTATGATAAATGTTATAACTCTTCTCAGGGCTATCAGAACACAGAGATATTGGAGAAATTCGCAAAAAAAATTTTACTCAAAAATTTCGAAATTTGCCTGATATAAGTCTTTCCTTTTACTGTTCAGCGATTCGATACATCATGATAAAAGTTATATCTCTTCTGTTTGCTATCAGAACACATAGATATTGGAGAAATTCGCAAAAAAACCAATTTTACTAAAAAATTTCGAACTTTGACTGATGTAACTTTTCGTCTTTTACTTTAGCGACTCGATCCATTATGATAAATGTTGTAACTCTTCTCGGGGTTATCAGAACACAGAGATATTGTAGAAATTCGCAAAAAAAAATTTACTCAAATATTTCGAACTTTGACGGATATAAGTCTTTCGTTTTTCACTTTAGCGACTCGATCGATCATGATAAAAGTTAGAACTATTCTGGGGGCTATCAGAACACAGAGATATTGGAGAAATTCGCGAAAAAAATTTTACTCAAAAATTTCGAACTTTGATACAGAGGTGTCCCATTTTAATACCTCCCGCAATTATTTCCGTTCCCTCTCATTTTACAAGAAAATATTTAAGAACAAAAGTTGTATGGTTTCGAGGGGTACATAAGATGGTGTCATTAATTTGACCTCGAATAATTGCTTAAAGGTCACATGAAGGACACCTTCAATTTTTTAAATAGAAACGCCTATTTTGTATAGCGTATTCTTGTAGCTTATGTCGAGACGTTTCCAAAACACTATAAACAAATGTCTTTCCGTTAAGTATTTTAAGAGTTATGAAGCTTGAATGTTGGTGGGCCACTTTAATCCATCAACGCAAATATTTCCGTTCTCTTGCATTTTACTAGAAAATGTTTCAGACAAAAGTTGTATTGTTCAAAGGGGGCCAACCATTGATGACCTTGAACTTGACCTCGATTTTCAAAGTCATTTTAAAATTAACAAGTATTTTTTCATTGGAAACCCCTATTTTTGATCCCGGATTTGGAAAGAGCACAAAATTTTGCGTAAAAAATATGTAACCGTGGTAGGGCCTAAAAGTGGACTATAGGGGACTTTTAGACGAAAACAAGTGATTTTATTTTAGCACTACTTTTAGCATAACCCAGGAACAACGACGTGGACGTAGTAGTGTTCTGTTCCCCTTGGGGTACTTGATTAACGTGTGTAGTGCTAAATACTTTATCACAAAAAGTAGTGCTAAAATAAAATCACCTGTTTTCGTCTAAAAGTCCCCTATAGTCCACTTTTAGGCCAACCTGTTACATATTTTTTTATGCAATAACTCTTTGTCACAGATCAAATACGGGTTTCCATTGAAAAAACACTGGTTAATCTTAAAATGACTTTGAAAATCGACTTGAAAGGTCAAGTTCAAGGACATCAACGGTTGGACCCCTTTGAATTATACAACTTTTGTCTGAAACATTTTCTTGTAAAATGCAAGGGAACAACTCAAGTATATTTGCATAGATGTCAAATACCAACCAAATTTCAAACGTCACAACTCGCAAAATACTTAACTGAAAGACATTTGTTTATAGTGTTTTGGAAACGTCTCGAGATAAGCTACAAGAGAATACATTATAAAAAATAGGCATTTCTATTTAAAAAATTGAAGGTGGCCTTTATGTGACCTTTAAGCAACTATTCGAGGTCAAATTAATGACACCATCTTATGTACCCCTCGAAACCATACAACTTTTGTCTAAAACATTTTCTTGTAAAATGCAAGGGAAAGTAAATATTTGCGTGGATGCATTAAAATGGGACACCCTGTATAACTCTTTCGTCTTTCACTTTAGCGATTCGACCCATTATGATAAAAGTTAGAAATCTTCTCTGGGCTATCAGAACACAGAGATATTGGAGAAATTTGCAAAAAAAATTTTTACCCTAAATTTCGAAATTTGCCTGATATAAGTCTTTCCTTTTTCAGTTCAGCGATTCGATACATCATGATAAAGTTATATCTCTTCTGTGGGCTATCAGAACACAGAGATTAGGAGAAATTCGCAAAAAAACCAATTTTACTAAAAATTTCGAACTTTGACTGATATAACTTTTTCGTCTTTTACTTTGGCGACTCGATCCATTATGATAAATGTTGTAACTCTTCTCGGGGCTATCAGAACACAGAGATATTGGAGAAATTCGCAAAAAAATTTTTACTCAAAAATTTCGAAATTTGCCCAAATATAAGTCTTTCCTTTTTAGTTCAGCGATTCGATACATCATTGTAAAAGTTATATCTCTTATCGGGGCTATCAGAACACAGAGATATTGGAGAAATTCGCAAAAAAACCAATTTTACTAAAAAATTTCGAACTTTGACTGATATAACTTTTTCGTCTTTTACTTTAGCGACTCGATCCATTATGATAAATGTTGTAACTCTTCTCAGGGTTATCAGAACATAGAGATATTGGAGAAATTCGCAAAAAAAATTTATTCAAATATTTCGAACTTTGACGGATATAAGTCTTTCGTTTTTCACTTTAGCGACTCGATCGATCATGATAAAGTTAGAACTATTCTGGGGGCTATCAGAACACAGAGATATTGGAGAAATTCGCAAAAAAACCAATTATACTAAAAAATTTCGAACTTTGACTGATATAACTTTTCGTCTTTTACGTTAGCGACTCGATCCATTATGATAAATGTTATAACTCTTCTCGAGGTTATCAGAGCACAGAGATATTGGAGAAATTCGCAAAAAAAATTTACTCAAAAATTTTGAAATTTGGCTGATATAAGTCTTTCCTTTTTCAGTTCAGCGATTCGATACATCATGATAAAAGTTATATCTCTTCTGTGGGCTATCAGAACACAGAGATATTGGAAAAATTCGCAAAAAAATCAATTTTTCTAAATAATTTCCAACTTTGACTGATATAACGCTTTCGTCTTTTCTTTAGCGATTCGATCCATTATGATAAATGTAATAACTCTTCTCGGGGCTATCAGAACACAGAGATATTGGAGAAATTCGCAAAAGAATTTTCCGCAAAATTTTCGATCTTTGACTGATATAACTATTTCGTCTTTCACTTTAGCGATTCGATCCATTATGATAAAGTTAGAAATCTTCTCTGGGCTATCAGAACACAGAGATATTGGAGAAAATCGCAAAAAAAAGTTTTTACTCAAAAATTTCGAATTTTTGCCTGATATAAGTCTTTCCTTTTTCAGTTCAGCGATTCGATGCATCATGATAAAAGTTATATCTCTTCTTAGGGCTATCAGAACACAGAGATATTGGACAAATTCGCAAAAAAATCAATTTTACTAAAACATTTCCAACTTTGACTGATATAACGCTTTCGTCTTTTCTTTAGCGATTCGATCCATTATGACAAATGTTATAACTCTTCTCGGGGCTATCAGTACACAGATATTGGAGAAATTCACAATAAAAATTTTACTCAGAAATTTCGAAATTTGCCTGATATAAGTCTTTCCTTTTTCAGTTCAGCGATTCGATACATCATGATAAAGTTATATCTCTTCTGTGGGCTATCAGAACACAGAGATATTGGAGAAATTCACAAAAAAATCAATTTTACTAAAAAATTTCCAACTTTGAGCGATATAACGCTTTCGTCTTTTCTTTAGCGATTCGATCCATTATGTTCAAATGTTTTAACTCTTCTCGGGAAGTATCAGAACTGAAATATTGGAGAAATTCGCAAAAAAATTTTACTCAAAAATTTCGAAATTTGCCTGATATAAGTCTTTCCTTTTACTGTTCAACGATTCGATACATCATGATAAGAGTTATATCTCTTCTATGGGCTATCAGAACACATAGATATTGGAGAAATTTGCAAAAAAACCAATTTTACTAAAATATTTCGAACTTTGACTGATGTAACTTTTTCGTCTTTTACTTTAGCGACTCGATCCATTATGATAAATGTTGTAACTCTTCTCCGGGTTATCAGAACACACAGATATTGGAGAAATTCGCAAAAAAATTTACTAAAATATTTCGAACTTTGACGGATATAAGTCTTTCGTTTTTTTTTCACTTTAGCGACTCGATCGATCATGAAAAAAGTTAGAACTATTCTGGGGGCTATCAGAACACAGAGATATTGGAGAAATTCGCGAAAAATTTTACTCAAAAATTTCAAACTTTGATACAGGGTGTCCATTTTAATACCTCCACGCAAATATTTCCGTTCCCTCGCATTTTACAAGAAAATATTTAAGACAAAAGTTGTATGGTTTCGAGGGGGACATAAGATGGTGTCATTAATTTGACCTCGAATAGTTTCTTAAAGGTCACTTGAAGGTCGAATACAATTTTTTTAATGGACCTCCCTATTTTTTATGGCATATTCTTGTAGCTTATCTCGAGACGTTTCCAAAACACTATAAATAAATGTCTTTCCGTTAAGTATTTTAAGAGTTATGAAGCTTGAATGTTGGTGGGCCACTTTAATCCATCTACGCAAATATTTCCGTTCTCTTGCATTTTACTAGAAAATGTTTCAGACAAAAGTTGTATTGTTCAAAGGGGGCCAACCATTGATGACCTTGAACTTGACCTTGAAGTCGATTTTCAAAGTCATTTTAAGATTAACAAGTGATTTTTTCATTGGAAACTTCTATTTTTGATCCCGGATTTGGAAAGAGCACAAAATTTTGCGTAAAAATATACTTAACCGTGGTAGGGCACAAAAGTGGACTATAGGGGACTTTTAGACGAAAAGTGATTTTATTTTGCTTTACTTTTAGCATAACTTGCAGGAACAACGACGTGGACGTAGTAGTTTTCTGTCCCCCTTGGGGTGCTTGATTAACGTGTGTAGTGCTAAATACTTTATCACAAAAAGTAGTGCTAAAATAAAATCACCTGTTTTCGTCTAAAAGTCCCATATCCCGCTTTTAGGCCTAACGTGTGCATGATGCATGCGGGTACGTAACTTTCGGGGTAAAATACGGGTTTCCATTGAAAAACATGAATTAATCTTAAAATGACTTTGGCGGCACTTCAGGTCAGTTCAGGACAACGGTTGGACCCCTTTGAACCATCTCTTTTGTCTGAAACATTTTCTTGCAAACGAGAAAACGTGAAAGTATTTGCGGATATATTAAAATATCAGCCAGGCTGAAACGTCACGAAAGCTCGCAAAATGTAACAGATATTTGATGTTTTAGGCTCATCTACAAATACGCTATAAAAATAGGCATTCCTATTTAAAAGGTGAGAGGTGGCTTTGTGGCCCTAAGCGGCTATTCGGAGACATTAATGACACCATCTTATGTACCCCTCGAAACCATACAACTTTTGTCTAAAACATTTTCTTGTAAAATGCAAAGAAATAAATATTTCCATAGTTCATGCATAAAAATGGGACACCCTGTATAACTCTTTCGTCTTTCACTTTAGCGATTCGATCCATTATGATAAAAGTTAGAAATCTTCTCTAGGCTATCAGAACACAGAGATATTGGAGAAATTTCGCAAAAAAAATTTTCCGCAAAATTTTCGAACTTTGACTGATATAACTATTTCGTCTTTCACTTTAGCAATTCGATCCATTATGATAAAAGTTAGAAATCTTCTCTGGGCTATCAGAACACAGAGATATTGGAGAAATTCGCAAAAAAACCAATTTTACTAAAAAATTTCGAACTTTGACTGATATAACTTTTTCGTCTTTTACTTTGTGATTGATCCCATTATGATAAAGTTATAACTCTTCTAAGGCTATCGTAACACAGAGATATTGGAGAAATTCGCAAAAAATTTTACTCAAAAATTTCGAAATTTGACTGATATAAGTCTTTACTTTTTCAGTTCAGCGATTCGATACATCATGATAAAAGTTATATCTCTTCTGTGGGCTAACAGAACACATAGATATGGGAGAAATTCGCAAAAAAACCAATTTTACTAAAAAAATTTCCGAACATTGACTTATATAACTTTTTCTTTTACTTTAGCGACTCGATCCATTATGATAAAAGTTAGAACTCTTTTGGGAACTATCAGAACACAGAGATATTGGAGAAAATCGCAAAAAAATTTTACTCAAAAATTTCGAAATTTGCCTAATATAAGTCTTTCCTTTTTTAGTTCAACGATTCGATACATTATGATAAAAGTTATATCTCTTCTGGGGGCTATCAGAACACAGAGATATTGGAGAAATTCGCAAAAAAACCAATTTTACTAAAAAATTTCGATCATTGACTGATATAACTTTTTCGTCTTTTACTTTAGCGACTCGATCCATTATGATGAATGTTATAACTCTTCTCGGGGTTATCAGAACACAGAGATATTGGAGAAATTCGCAAAAAAAATTTACTCAAAAATTTTGAAATTTGCCTGATATAAGTCTTTTCTTTTTCAGTTCAGCGATTCGATACATCATGATAAGTGTTATATATCTTCTGTAGGCTATCAGAACACAGAGATATTGGAGAAATTCATAAAAAAAAACCAATTTTAATAAAAAATTTCGAACTTTGACTGATATAACTTTTTCGTCTTTTACTTTAGCGATTCGATCCATTATGATAAAAGTTATATCTCTTCTGTGGGCTATCAGAACACAGAGATATTGGAGAAATTCGCAAAAAAAATTTTCCTCAAAATTTTCGAACTTTGACTGATATAACTATTTCGTCTTTCACTTTAGCAATTCGATCCATTATGATAAAAGTTAGAAGTTAGAACTCTTCTGGGGGCTATCAGAACACACTAATATTGGAGAAAATCGCAAAAAATTTTACTCAAATATTACAATTTTTGCCTAATATAAGTCTTTCCTTTTTTAGTTCAGCGATTCGATACATCATGATAAAAGTTATATCTCTTCTGTAGGCTATCAGAACACAGAGATATTGGAAGAAATTCACAAAAAAAACCAATTTTAATAAAAAATTTCGAACTTTGACTGATATAACTTTTTCGTCTTTTACTTTAGCGATTCGATCCATTATGATAAAAGTTATAACTCTTCTCGGGGCTATCAGAACACAGAGATATTGGAGAAATTCGTAAAAAAATTTTACTCAAAAATTTCGAAGAAATTTGCCTGATATAAGTCTTTACTTTTTCAGTTCAGCGATTCGATATATCATGATAAAAGATATATCTCTTCTGTGGGCTATCAGAACACATAGATATTGGAGAAATTCGCAAAAAAACCAATTTTACTAAAAAATTTCGAACTTTGACTGATGTAACTTTTTCGTCTTTTCTTCCAATATCTCTGTGTTCTGATAGCCCCGAGAAGAGTTATAACATTTATCATAATGGATCGAATCGCTAAAGTAAAAGACGAAAATGTTATATCAGTCAAAGTTCGAAATTTTTTAGTAAAATTGGTTTTTTTGCAAATTTCTCCAATATCTCTGTGTTCTGATAGCCCACAGAAGAGCTATAACTTTTATCATGATGTATCGAATCGCTGAACTGAAAAAGGAAAGACTTATATCAGGCAAATTTCGAAATTTTTGAGTAAAATTTTTTTTGCGAATTTCTCCAATATCTCTGTGTTCTGATAGCCCCGAGAAGAGTTATAACATTTATCATAATGGATCGAATCGCTAAAGAAAAGACGAAAGCGTTATATCAGTCAAAGTTGGAAATTTTTTAGTAAAATTGATTTTTTTGCGAATTTCTCCAATATCTCTGTGTTCTGATATCCCACAGAAGAGATATAACTTTTATCATGATGTATCGAATCGCTGAACAGAAAAAGGAAAGACTTATATCAGGCAAATTTCAAAATTTTTGAGTAAAATTTTTTTTGCGAATTTCTCCAATATCTCTGTGTTCTGATAGCCCCGAGAAGAGTTATAACATTTATCATAATGGATCGAATCGCTAAAGTAAAAGACGAAAGAGTTATATCAGTCAAAGTTCGAAATTTTTTAGTAAAATTGGTTTTTTTGCGAATTTCTCCAATATCTCTGTGTTCTGATAGCCCACAGAAGAGATATAACTTTTATCATGATGTATCGAATCGCTGAACTGAAAAAGGAAAGACATATATCAGGCAAATTTCGAAAATTTTGAGTAAAATTTTTTTTGCGTATTTCTCCAATATCTCTGCTGTCTGATAGCCCCGAGAAGAGTTATAACATTTATCATAATGGATCGAATCGCTAAAGAAAAGACGAAAGCGTTATATCAGTCAAAGTTGGAAATTTTTTAGTAAAATTGATTTTTTTGCGAATTTCTCCAATATCTCTGTGTTCTGATAGCCCACAGAAGAGATGTAACTTTTATCATGATGTATCGAATCGCTAAAGAAAAGACGAAAGACGTTATATCAGTCAAAGTTCGAAAATTTTGAGTAAAATTTTTTTTGCGAATTTCTCCAATATCTCTGTGTTCTGATAGCCCCGAGAAGAGTTATAACATTTATCATAATGGATCGAATCGCTAAAGTAAAAGACGAAAATGTTATATCAGTCAAAGTTCGAAATTTTTTAGTAAAATTGGTTTTTTTGCAAATTTCTCCAATATCTCTGTGTTCTGATAGCCCACAGAAGAGATATAACTTTTATCATGATGTATCGAATCGCTGAACTGAAAAAGGAAAGACTTATATCAGGCAAATTTCGAAATTTTTGAGTAAAATTTTTTTTGCGAATTTCTCCAATATCTCTGCGTTCTGATAGCCCGGAGAAGAGTTATAACATTTATCATAATGGATCGAATCGCTAAAGAAAAGACGAAAGCGTTATATCAGTCAAAGTTGGAAATTTTTTAGTAAAATTGATTTTTTTGCGAATTTCTCCAATATCTCTGTGTTCTGATAGCCCACAGAAGAGATATAACTTTTATCATGATGTATCGAATCGCTGAACTGAAAAAGGAAAGACATATATCAGGCAAATTTCGAAAATTTTGAGTAAAATTTTTTTTGCGTATTTCTCCAATATCTCTGCTGTCTGATAGCCCCGAGAAGAGTTATAACATTTATCATAATGGATCGAATCGCTAAAGTAAAAGACGAAAATGTTATATCAGTCAAAGTTCGAAATTTTTTATTAAAATTGGTTTTTTTGCGAATTTCTCCAATATCTCTGTGTTCTGATAGCCCACAGAAGAGATATAACTTTTATCATGATGTATCGAATCGCTGAACTGAAAAAGGAAAGACTTATATCAGGCAAATTTCGAAATCTTTGAGTAAAATTTTTTTGCGAATTTCTCCAATATCTCTGCGTTCTGATAGCCCGGAGAAGAGTTATAACATTTATCATAATGGATCGAATCGCTAAAGAAAAGACAAAAACGTTATATCAGTCAAAGTTGGAAATTTTTTAGTAAAATTGATTTTTTTGCGAATTTCTCCAATATCTCTGTGTTCTGAAAGCCCCGAGAAGAGTTATAACATTTATCATAATGGATCGAATCGCTAAAGAAAAGACGAAAATGTTATATCAGTCAAAGTTCGAAATTTTTTAGTAAAATTGGTTTTTTTGCGAATTTCTCCAATATCTATGTGTTCTGATAGCCCACAGAAGAGATATAACTTTTATCATGATGTATCGAATCGCTGAACAGAAAAAGGAAAGACTTATATCAGGCAAATTTCAAAATTTTTGAGTAAAATTTTTTTTGCGAATTTCTCCAATATCTCTGTGTTCTGATAGCCCCGAGAAGAGTTATAACATTTATCATAATGGATCGAATCGCTAAAGAAAAGACGAAAGCGTTATATCAGTCAAAGTTGGAAATTATTTAGTAAAATTGATTTTTTTGCGATTTTCTCCAATATCTCTGTGTTCTGATAGCCCACAGAAGAGATATAACTTTTATCATGATGTATCGAATCGCTGAACTGAAAAAGGAAAGACTTATATCAGGCAAATTTCAAAATTTCTGAGTAAATTTTTTTTTGCGAATTTCTCCAATATCTCTGTGTTCTGATAACCCCGAGAAGAGTTATAACATTTATCATAATGGATCGAGACGCTAAAGTAAAAGACGAAAAAGTTATATCAGTCGAAGTTCGAAATTTTTTAGTAAAATTGGTTTTTTTGCCAATTTCTCCAAAATCTATGTGTTCTGATAGCCCACAGAAGAGATATAACTTATATCATGATGTATCGAATCGCTGAACAGAAAAAGGAAAGACTTATATCAGGCAAATTTCGAAATTTTTGAGTAAAATTTTTTTTGCGAATTTCTTCAATATCTCTGTGTTCTGATAGCCCAGAGAAGATTTCTAACTTTTATCATAATGGATCGAATCGCTAAAGTGAAAGACGAAATAGTTATATCAGTCAAAGTTCGAAAATTTTGAGTAAAATTTTTTTTGCGAATTTCTCCAATATCTCTGCGTTCTGATAGCCCCGAAAAGAGTTATAACATTTATCATAATGGATCGAATCGCTAAAGAAAAGACTAAAGCGTTATATCAGTCAAAGTTGGAAATTTTTTAGTAAAATTGATTTTTTGCGAATTTCTCCAATATCTCTGTGTTCTGATAGCCCCGAGAAGAGTTATAACATTTATCATAATGGATCGAATCGCTAAAGAAAAGACGAAAGCGTTATATCAGTCAAAGTTCGAAATTTTTTAGTAAAATTGGTTTTTTTGCGAATTTCTCCAAAATCTATGTGTTCTGATAGCCCACAGAAGAGATATAACTTTTATCATGATGTATCGAATCGCTGAACTGAAAAAGGAAAGACTTATATCAGGCAAATTTCGAAATCTTTGAGTAAAATTTTTTTTGCGAATTTCTCCAATATCTCTGCGTTCTGATAGCCCAGAGAAGAGTTATAACATTTATCATAATGGATCGAATCGCTAAAGAAAAGACGAAAACGTTATATCAGTCAAAGTTGGAAATTTTTTAGTAAAATTGATTTTTTTGCGAATTTCTCCAATATCTCTGTGTTCTGATAGCCCACAGAAGAGATGTAACTTTTATCATGATGTATCGAATCGCTAAAGAAAAGACGAAAGGGTTATATCAGTCAAAGTTGGAAATTTTTTAGTAAAATTGATTTTTTTGCTAATTTGTCCAATATCTCTGTGTTCTGATAGCCCACAGAAGAGATATAACTTTTATCATGATGTATCGAATCGCTGAACTGAAAAAGGAAAGGCTTATATCAGGCAAATTTCAAAATTTGTGAGTAAATTTTTTTTTGCGAATTTCTCCAATATCTCTGTGTTCTGATAACCCCGAGAAGAGTTATAACATTTATCATAATGGATCGAGTCGCTAAAGTAAAAGACGAAAAAGTTATATCAGTCAAAGTACGAAATTTTTTAGTAAAATTGGTTTTTTTGCCAATTTCTCCAAAATCTATGTGTTCTGATAGCCCACAGAAGAGATATAACTTTTATCATGATGTATCGAATCGCTGAACAGAAAAAGGAAAGACTTATATCAGGCAAATTTCGAAATTTTTGAGTAAAATTTTTTTTGCGAATTTCTTCAATATCTCTGTGTTCTGATAGCCCAGAGAAGATTTCTAACTTTTATCATAATGGATCGAATCGCTAAAGTGAAAGACGAAATAGTTATATCAGTCAAAGTTCGAAAATTTTGAGGAAAATTTTTTTTGCGAATTTCTCCAATATCTCTGTGTTCTGATAGCCCCGAGAAGAGTTATAACATTTATCATAATGGATCGAATCGCTAAAGAAAAGACGAAAGCGTTATATCAGTCAAAGTTGGAAATTTTTTAGTAAAATTGATTTTTTTGCGAAATTCTCCAATATCTCTGTGTTCTGATAGCCCACAGAAGAGATATAACTTTTATCATGATGTATCGAATCCCTGAACTGAAAAAGTAAAGACTTATATCAGGCAAATTTCGAAATTTTTGAGTAAAATTTTTTTTACGAATTTTTCCAATATCTCTGTGTTCTGATACCCCCTAGAAGGGTTATAACTTTTATCATAATGGATCGAATCGCTTAAGTAAAAGACGAAAATTTATATCTGTCAAAGTTCGAAATTTTTTATTAAAATTGGTTTTTCTGCGAATTTCTCCAATATCTCTGTGTTCTGATAGCCCACAGAAGAGATATAACTTTTATCATGATGTATCGAATCGCTGAACTGAAAAAGGAAAGACTTATATAAGGCAAATATCGAAATTTTTGAGTAAAATTTTTTTTCGATTTTCTCCAATATCTCTGTGTTCTGATAGCCCAGAGAAGATTTCTAACTTTTATCATAATGGATCGAATCGCTAAAGTGAAAGACGAAAGAGTTATACAGGGTGTCCCATTTTAATGTATCCACATAAATATTTACGTTCGCTTGCATTTTACTAGAAAATGTTTTAGACAAAAGTTGTATGGTTTCGAGGGGTACATAAGATGGTGTCATTAATTTGACCTCGAATAGTAGCTTAAAGGTCACATGAAGGCCACCTTCAATTTTTTAAATAGAAACGCCTATTTTTTATAGCGCATTCTTGTAGCTTATGTCGAGACGTTTCCAAAACACTATAAACAAATGTCTTTCCGTTAAGTATTTTGCAAGTTGTGAAGCTTGAAATTTGGATGGTTATTTTAATACATCCACGCAAATACTTCCGTTCCCTTGCATTTTACAAGAAAATGTTTCAGACAAAAGTTGTATGGTTCAAAGGGGTTCAACCGTTGATGACCTTGAACTTGACCTTGAAGTCGATTTTCAAAGTCATTTTAAGATTAACAAGTGTTTTTTCAATGGAAACCCGTATTTTTGATCCCGGATTTGGAAAGAGCACAAAATTTTGCATAAAAAATATGTACCAATGTTAGGGCCTAAAAGTATACCATAGGGGACTTTTAGACGAAAACAAGTGATTTTATTTTAGCACTACTTTTTGCGATAAAGTATTTAGCACTACACACGTTAATCAAGCACCCCAAGGGGAACAGAAAACTACTACGTCCACGTCGTTGTTCCTGGGTTATGCTAAAGGTAGTGCTAAAATAAAATCACTTGTTTTCGTCTAAAAGTCCCCTATAGTCCACTTTTAGGCCCTACCATGTGTACATATTTTTTACGCAAAACTTTGTGCTCTTTCCAAATCCGGGATCAAAAATAGGGGTTTCCAATGAAAAAACACATGTTAATCTTAAAATGACTTTGAAAATCGACTTCAAGGTCAAGTTCAAGGTCATCAATGGTTGGCCTCCTTTGAACAATACAACTTTTGTCTGAAACATTTTGTAGTAAAATGCAAGGGAACGGAAATATTTGCCTGGATGGATTAAAATGGCCCACCAACATTCAAGCTTCACAACTCGCAAAATACTTTTCGGAAAGACATTTGTTTATAGTGTTTTGGAAACGTCTCGAGATAAGCTACAAGTATATGCCATAAAAAATAGGGAGGTCCATTTAAAAAATTGTAGTTTACCTTCATGTGACCTTTAAGCAACTATTCGAGGTCAAATTAATGACACCATCTTATGTCCCCCTCGAAACCATACAACTTTTGTCTTAAATATTTTCTTGTAAAATGCGAGGGAACGGAAATATTTGCGTGGAGGAATTAAAATGGGACACCCTGTATCAAAGATCGAAATTTTTGAGTAAAATTTTTTTCGCGAATTTCTCCAATATTTCTGTTTTCTGATAGCCCCAGAAGAGTTCTAACTTTTATCATGATGGATCGAATCGCTAAAGTGAAAAACGAAAGACTTATATCAGTCAAAGTTCGAAATTTTTGAGTAAAACTTTTTTTGCCAATTTCTCCAATATCTCTGTGTTCTGATAGCCCACAGAAGAGATATAACTTTTATCATGATGTATCGAATCGATGAACTGAAAAAGGAAAGACTTATATCAGGCAAATTTCAAAATTTTTGAGTAAATTTTTTTTTGCGAATTTCTCCAATATCTCTGTGTTCTGATAACCCCGAGAAGAGTTATAACATTTATCATAATGGATCGAGTCGCTAAAGTAAAAGACGAAAAAGTTATATCAGTCAAAGTTCGAAATTTTATAGTAAAATTGGTTTTTTTGCGAATTTCTCCAATATCTCTGTGTTCTGATAGCCCACAGAAGAGATATAACTTTTATCATGATGTATCGAATCGCTGAACTGAAATAGGAAAGCCTTATATCAGGCAAATTTCGAAATTTTTGAGTAAAATTTTTTTTGCGAATATCTCCAATATCTCTGCGTTCTGATAGCCCCGAAAAGAGTTATAACATTTATCATAATGGATCGAATCGCTAAAGAAAAGACGAAAGCGTTATATCAGTCATAGTTGGAAATTTTTTAGTAAAATTGATTTTTTTGCGAATTTCTCCAATATCTCTGTGTTCTGATAGCCCACAGAAGAGATATAACTTTTATCATGATGTATCGAATCGCTGAACAGAAAAAGGAAAGACTTATATCAGGCAAATTTCAAAATTTTTGAGTAAAATTTTTTTTGCGAATTTCTCCAATATCTCTGGGTTCTGACAGCCGCGAGAAGAGTTATAACATTTATCATAATGGATCGAATCGCTAAAGAAAAGACGAAAGCGTTATATCAGTCAAAGTTCGAAATTTTTTAGTAAAATTGGTTTTTTTGCGAATTTCTCCAAAATCTCTGTGTTCTGATAGCCCACAGAAGATATGTAACTTTTATCATGATGTATCGAATCGCTAAAGAAAAGACGAAAGGGTTATATCAGTCAAAGTTGGAAATTTTTTAGTAAAATTGATTTTTTTGCTAATTTGTCCAATATCTCTGTGTTCTGATAGCCCACAGAAGAGATATAACTTTTATCATGATGTATCGAATCGCTGAACTGAAAAAGGAAAGGCTTATATCAGGCAAATTTCAAAATTTGTGAGTAAATTTTTTTTTGCGAATTTCTCCAATATCTCTGTGTTCTGATAACCCCGAGAAAAGTTATAACATTTATCATAATGGATCGAGTCGCTAAAGTAAAAGACGAAAAAGTTATATCAGTCAAAGTACGAAATTTTTTAGTAAAACCGGTTTTTTTGCCAATTTCTCCAAAATCTATGTGTTCTGATAGCCCACAGAAGAGATATAACTTTTATCATGATGTATCGAGTCGCTGAACAGAAAAAGGAAAGACTTATATCAGGCAAATTTCGAAATTTTTGAGTAAAATTTTTTTTGCGAATTTCTTCAATATCTCTGTGTTCTGATAGCCCAGAGAAGATTTCTACCTTTTATCATAATGGATCGAATCGCTAAAGTGAAAGACGAAATAGTTATATCAGTCAAAGTTCGAAAATTTTGAGGAAAATTTTTTTTTGCGAATTTCTCCAATATCTCTGTGTTCTGATAGCCCCGAGAAGAGTTATAACATTTATCATAATGGATCGAATCGCTAAAGTAAAAGACGAAAATGTTATATCAGTCAAAGTTCGAAATTTTTTAGTAAAATTGGTTTTTTTGCAAATTTCTCCAATATCTCTGTGTTCTGATAGCCCACAGAAGAGCTATAACTTTTATCATGATGTATCGAATCGCTGAACTGAAAAAGGAAAGACTTATATAAGGCAAATTTCGAAATTTTTGAGTAAAATTTTTTTTGCGATTTTCTCCAATATCTCTGTGTTCTGATAGCCCCGAGAAGAGTTATAACATTTATCATAATGGATCGAATCGCTAAAGAAAAGACGAAAGCGTTATATCAGTCAAAGTTGGAAATTATTTAGTAAAATTGATTTTTTTGCGAATTTGTCCAATATCTCTGTGTTCTGATAGCCCACAGAAGAGATATAACTTTTATCATGATGTATCGAATCGCTGAACTGAAAAAGGAAAGACTTATATCAGGCAAATTTCGAAATTTTTGAGTAAATTTTTTTTTGCGAATTTCTCCAATATCTCTGTGTTCTGATAACCCCGAAAAGAGTTATACCATTTATCATAATGGATCGAGTCGCTAAAGTAAAAGACGAAAAAGTTATATCAGTCAAAGTACGAAATTTTTTAGTAAAATTGGTTTTTTTGCCAATTTCTCCAAAATCTATGTGTTCTGATAGCCCACAGAAGAGATATAACTTTTATCATGATGTATCGAATCGCTGAACAGAAAAAGGAAAGACTTATATCAGGCAAATTTCGAAATTTTGAGTAAAACTTTTTTTGCGAATTTCTTCAATATCTCTGTGTTCTGATAGCCCAGAGAAGATTTCTAACTTTTATCATAATGGATCGAATCGCTAAAGTAAAAGACGAAAATTTATATCTGTCAAAGTTCGAAATTTTTTATTAAAATTGGTTTTTCTGCGAATTTCTCCAATATCTCTGTGTTCTGATAGCCCACAGAAGAGATATAACTTTTATCATGATGTATCGAATCGCTGAACTGAAAAAGGAAAGACTTATATAAGGCAAATATCGAAATTTTTGAGTAAAATTTTTTTTCGATTTTCTCCAATATCTCTGTGTTCTGATAGCCCAGAGAAGATTTCTAACTTTTATCATAATGGATCGAATCGCTAAAGTGAAAGACGAAAGAGTTATACAGGGTGTCCCATTTTAATGTATCCACATAAATATTTACGTTCGCTTGCATTTTACTACAAAATGTTTAAGACAAAAGTTGTATGGTTTCGAGGGGTACATAAGATGGTGTCATTAATTTGACCTCGAATAGTTGCTTAAAGGTCACATGAAGGCCACCTTCAATTTTTTAAATAGAAACGCCTATTTTTTATAGCGCATTCTTGTAGCTCATGTCGAGACGTTTCCAAAACACTATAAACAAATGTCTTTCCGTTAAGTATTTTGCAAGTTGTGAAGCTTGAAATTTGGATGGTTATTTTAATACATCCACGCAAATACTTCCGTTCCCTTGCATTTTACAAGAAAATGTTTCAGACAAAAGTTGTATGGTTCAAAGGGGTTCAACCGTTGATGACCTTGAACTTGACCTTGAAGTCGATTTTCAAAGTCATTTTAAGATTAACAAGTGTTTTTTCAATGGAAACCCGTATTTTTGATCCCGGATTTGGAAAGAGCACAAAATTTTGCATAAAAAATATGTACCAATGTTAGGGCCTAAAAGTATACCATAGGGGACTTTTAGACGAAAACAAGTGATTTTATTTTAGCACTACTTTTTGCGATAAAGTATTTAGCACTACACACGTTAATCAAGCACCCCAAGGGGAACAGAAAACTACTACGTCCACGTCGTTGTTCCTGGGTTATGCTAAAGGTAGTGCTAAAATAAAATCACTTGTTTTCGTCTAAAAGTCCCCTATAGTCCACTTTTAGGCCCTACCATGTGTACATATTTTTTACGCAAAACTTTGTGCTCTTTCCAAATCCGGGATCAAAAATAGGGGTTTCCAATGAAAAAACACATGTTAATCTTAAAATGACTTTGAAAATCGACTTCAAGGTCAAGTTCAAGGTCATCAATGGTTGGCCTCCTTTGAACAATACAACTTTTGTCTGAAACATTTTGTAGTAAAATGCAAGGGAACGGAAATATTTGCCTGGATGGATTAAAATGGCCCACCAACATTCAAGCTTCACAACTCGCAAAATACTTTTCGGAAAGACATTTGTTTATAGTGTTTTGGAAACGTCTCGAGATAAGCTACAAGTATATGCCATAAAAAATAGGGAGGTCCTTTTAAAAAATTGTAGTTGACCTTCATGTGACCTTTAAGCAACTATTCGAGGTCAAATTAATGACACCATCTTATGTCCCCCTCGAAACCATACAACTTTTGTCTTAAATATTTTCTTGTAAAATGCGAGGGAACGGAAATATTTGCGTGGAGGAATTAAAATGGGACACCCTGTATCAAAGATCGAAATTTTTGAGTAAAATTTTTTTCGCGAATTTCTCCAATATTTCTGTTTTCTGATAGCCCCCAGAAGAGTTCTAACTTTTATCATGATGGATCGAATCGCTAAAGTGAAAAACGAAAGACTTATATCAGTCAAAGTTCGAAATTTTTGAGTAAAACTTTTTTCGCGAATTTCTCCAATATCTCTGTGTTCTGATAGCCCACAGAAGAGATATAACTTTTATCATGATGTATCGAATCGATGAACTGAAAAAGGAAAGACTTATATCAGGCAAATTTCAAAATTTTTGAGTAAATTTTTTTTTGCGAATTTCTCCAATATCTCTGTGTTCTGATAACCCCGAGAAGAGTTATAACATTTATCATAATGGATCGAGTCGCTAAAGTAAAAGACGAAAAAGTTATATCAGTCAAAGTTCGAAATTTTATAGTAAAATTGGTTTTTTTGCGAATTTCTCCAATATCTCTGTGTTCTGATAGCCCACAGAAGAGATATAACTTTTATCATGATGTATCGAATCGCTGAACTGAAATAGGAAAGCCTTATATCAGGCAAATTTCGAAATTTTTGAGTAAAATTTTTTTTGCGAATATCTCCAATATCTCTGCGTTCTGATAGCCCCGAAAAGAGTTATAACATTTATCATAATGGATCGAATCGCTAAAGAAAAGACGAAAGCGTTATATCAGTCATAGTTGGAAATTTTTTAGTAAAATTGATTTTTTTGCGAATTTCTCCAATATCTCTGTGTTCTGATAGCCCACAGAAGAGATATAACTTTTATCATGATGTATCGAATCGCTGAACAGAAAAAGGAAAGACTTATATCAGGCAAATTTCAAAATTTTTGAGTAAAATTTTTTTTGCGAATTTCTCCAATATCTCTGGGTTCTGACAGCCGCGAGAAGAGTTATAACATTTATCATAATGGATCGAATCGCTAAAGAAAAGACGAAAGCGTTATATCAGTCAAAGTTCGAAATTTTTTAGTAAAATTGGTTTTTTTGCGAATTTCTCCAAAATCTCTGTGTTCTGATAGCCCACAGAAGATATGTAACTTTTATCATGATGTATCGAATCGCTAAAGAAAAGACGAAAGGGTTATATCAGTCAAAGTTGGAAATTTTTTAGTAAAATTGATTTTTTTGCTAATTTGTCCAATATCTCTGTGTTCTGATAGCCCACAGAAGAGATATAACTTTTATCATGATGTATCGAATCGCTGAACTGAAAAAGGAAAGGCTTATATCAGGCAAATTTCAAAATTTGTGAGTAAATTTTTTTTTGCGAATTTCTCCAATATCTCTGTGTTCTGATAACCCCGAGAAAAGTTATAACATTTATCATAATGGATCGAGTCGCTAAAGTAAAAGACGAAAAAGTTATATCAGTCAAAGTACGAAATTTTTTAGTAAAACCGGTTTTTTTGCCAATTTCTCCAAAATCTATGTGTTCTGATAGCCCACAGAAGAGATATAACTTTTATCATGATGTATCGAGTCGCTGAACAGAAAAAGGAAAGACTTATATCAGGCAAATTTCGAAATTTTTGAGTAAAATTTTTTTTGCGAATTTCTTCAATATCTCTGTGTTCTGATAGCCCAGAGAAGATTTCTACCTTTTATCATAATGGATCGAATCGCTAAAGTGAAAGACGAAATAGTTATATCAGTCAAAGTTCGAAAATTTTGAGGAAAATTTTTTTTGCGAATTTCTCCAATATCTCTGTGTTCTGATAGCCCCGAGAAGAGTTATAACATTTATCATAATGGATCGAATCGCTAAAGTAAAAGACGAAAATGTTATATCAGTCAAAGTTCGAAATTTTTTAGTAAAATTGGTTTTTTTGCAAATTTCTCCAATATCTCTGTGTTCTGATAGCCCACAGAAGAGCTATAACTTTTATCATGATGTATCGAATCGCTGAACTGAAAAAGGAAAGACTTATATAAGGCAAATTTCGAAATTTTTGAGTAAAATTTTTTTTGCGATTTTCTCCAATATCTCTGTGTTCTGATAGCCCCGAGAAGAGTTATAACATTTATCATAATGGATCGAATCGCTAAAGAAAAGACGAAAGCGTTATATCAGTCATAGTTGGAAATTTTTTAATAAAATTGATTTTTTTGCGAATTTCTCCAATATCTCTGTGTTCTGATAGCCCACAGAAGAGATATAACTTTTATCATGATGTATCGAATCGATGAACTGAAAAAGGAAAGACTTATATCAGGCAAATTTCGAAATTTTTGAGTAAATTTTTTTTTGCGAATTTCTCCAATATCTCTGTGTTCTGATAACCCCGAAAAGAGTTATACCATTTATCATAATGGATCGAGTCGCTAAAGTAAAAGACGAAAAAGTTATATCAGTCAAAGTACGAAATTTTTTAGTAAAATTGGTTTTTTTGCCAATTTCTCCAAAATCTATGTGTTCTGATAGCCCACAGAAGAGATATAACTTTTATCATGATGTATCGAATCGCTGAACAGAAAAAGGAAAGACTTATATCAGGCAAATTTCGAAATTTTGAGTAAAACTTTTTTTGCGAATTTCTTCAATATCTCTGTGTTCTGATAGCCCAGAGAAGATTTCTAACTTTTATCATAATGGATCGAATCGCTAAAGTGAAAGACGAAATAGTTATATCAGTCAAAGTTCGAAAATTTTGAGGAAAATTTTTTTTGCGAATTTCTCCAATATCTCTGTGTTCTGATAGCCCACAGAAGAGATATAACTTTTATCATGATGTATCGAATCGCTGAACAGAAAAAGGAAAGACTTATATCAGGCAAATTTCAAAATTTTTGAGTAAAATTTTTTTTGCGAATTTCTCCAATATCTCTGTGTTCTGAAAGCCCCGAGAAGAGTTATAACATTTATCATAATGGATCGAATCGCTAAAGAAAAGACGAAAGCGTTATATCAGTCAAAGTTGGAAATTTTTTAGTAAAATTGGTTTTTTTGCGAATTTCTCCAATATCTATGTGTTCTGATAGCCCACAGAAGAGATATAACTTTTATCATGATGTATCGAATCGCTGAACTGAAAAAGGAAAGACATATATCAGGCAAATTTCGAAAATTTTGAGTAAAATTTTTTTTGCGTATTTCTCCAATATCTCTGCTGTCTGATAGCCCCGAGAAGAGTTATAACATTTATCATAATGGATCGAATCGCTAGAGAAAAGACGAAAACGTTATATCAGTCAAAGTTGGAAATTTTTTAGTAAAATTGATTTTTTTGCGAATTTCTCCAATATCTCTGTGTTCTGATAGCCCACAGAAGAGATGTAACTTTTATCATGATGTATCGAATCGCTAAAGAAAAGACGAAAGGGTTATATCAGTCAAAGTTGGAAATTTTTTAGTAAAATTGATTTTTTTGCTAATTTGTCCAATATCTCTGTGTTCTGATAGCCCACAGAAGAGATATAACTTTTATCATGATGTATCGAATAGCTGAACTGAAAAAGGAAAGGCTTATATCAGGCAAATTTCAAAATTTGTGAGTAAAATTTTTTTTGCGAATTTCTCCAATATCTCTGTGTTCTGATAACCCCGAGAAGAGTTATAACATTTATCATAATGGATCGAGTCGCTAAAGTAAAAGACGAAAAAGTTATATCAGTCAAAGTACGAAATTTTTTAGTAAAATTGGTTTTTTTGCCAATTTCTCCAAAATCTATGTGTTCTGATAGCCCACAGAAGAGATATAACTTTTATCATGATGTATCGAATCGCTGAACAGAAAAAGGAAAGACTTATATCAGGCAAATTTCGAAATATTTGAGTAAAATTTTTTTTGCGAATTTCTTCAATATCTCTGTGTTCTGATAGCCCAGAGAAGATTTCTAACTTTTATCATAATGGATCGAATCGCTAAAGTGAAAGACGAAATAGTTATATCAGTCAAAGTTCGAAAATTTTGAGGAAAATTTTTTTTGCGAATTTCTCCAATATCTCTGTGTTCTGATAGCCCCGAGAAGAGTTATAACATTTATCATAATGGATCGAATCGCTAAAGTAAAAGACGAAAATGTTATATCAGTCAAAGTTCGAAATTTTTTAGTAAAATTGGTTTTTTTGCAAATTTCTCCAATATCTCTGTGTTCTGATAGCCCACAGAAGAGCTATAACTTTTATCATGATGTATCGAATCGCTGAACTGAAAAAGGAAAGACTTATATCAGGCAAATTTCGAAATTTTTGAGTAAAATTTTTTTTGCGAATTTCTCCAATATCTCTGCGTTCTGATAGCCCCGAAAAGAGTTATAACATTTATCATAATGGATCGAATCGCTAAAGAAAAGACGAAAGCGTTATATCAGTCATAGTTGGAAATTTTTTAGTAAAATTATTTTTTTTGCGAATTTCTCCAATATCTCTGTGTTCTGATAGCCCACAGAAGAGATATAACTTTTATCATGATGTATCGAATCGCTGAACAGAAAAAGGAAAGACTTATATCAGGCAAATTTCAAAATTTTTGAGTAAAATTTTTTTTGCGAATTTCTCCAATATCTCTGGGTTCTGATAGCCCCGAGAAGAGTTATAACATTTATCATAATGGATCGAATCGCTAAAGAATAGACGAAAGCGTTATATCAGTCAAAGTTCGAAATTTTTTAGTAAAATTGGTTTTTTTGCGAATTTCTCCAAAATCTATGTGTTCTGATAGCCCACAGAAGAGATATAACTTTTATCATGATGTATCGAATCGCTGAACAGAAAAAGGAAAGACTTATATCAGGCAAATTTCGAAATATTTGAGTAAAATTTTTTTTGCGAATTTCTTCAATATCTCTGTGTTCTGATAGCCCAGAGAAGATTTCTAACTTTTATCATAATGGATCGAATCGCTAAAGTGAAAGACGAAATAGTTATATCAGTCAAATTCGAAAATTTTGAGGAAAATTTTTTTTGCGAATTTCTCCAATATCTCTGTGTTCTGATAGCCCCGAGAAGAGTTATAACATTTATCATAATGGACCGAATCGCTAAAGTAAAAGACGAAAATGTTATATCAGTCAAAGTTCGAAATTTTTTAGTAAAATTGGTTTTTTTGCAAATTTCTCCAATATCTCTGTGTTCTGATAGCCCACAGAAGAGCTATAACTTTTATCATGATGTATCGAATCGCTGAACTGAAAAAGGAAAGACTTATATCAGGCAAATTTCGAAATTTTTGAGTAAAATTTTTTTTGCGAATTTCTCCAATATCTCTGCGTTCTGATAGCCCCGAAAAGAGTTATAACATTTATCATAATGGATCGAATCGCTAAAGAAAAGACGAAAGCGTTATATCAGTCATAGTTGGAAATTTTTTAGTAAAATTGATTTTTTTGCGAATTTCTCCAATATCTCTTTGTTCTGATAGCCCACAGAAGAGATATAACTTTTATCATGATGTATCGAATCGCTGAACAGAAAAAGGAAAGACTTATATCAGGCAAATTTCAAAATTTTTGAGTAAAATTTTTTTTGCGTATTTCTCCAATATCTCAGGGTTCTGATAGCCCCGAGAAGAGTTATAACATTTATCATAATGGATCGAATCGCTAAAGAATAGACGAAAGCGTTATATCAGTCAAAGTTCGAAATTTTTTAGTAAAATTGGTTTTTTTGCCAATTTCTCCAAAATCTATGTGTTCTGATAGCCCACAGAAGAGATATAACTTTTATCATGATGTATCGAATCGCTGAACAGAAAAAGGAAAGTCTTATATCAGGCAAATTTCGAAATTTTTGAGTAAAATTTTTTTTGCGAATTTCTTCAATATCTCTGTGTTCTGATAGCCCAGAGAAGATTTCTAACTTTTATCATAATGGATCGAATCGCTAAAGTGAAAGACGAAAGAGTTATACAGGGTGTCCCATTTTAATGCATCCACGCAAATATTTACGTTCGCTTGCATTTTACTAGAAAATGTATTAGACAAAAGTTGTATGGTTTCGAGGGGTACATAAGATGGTGTCATTAATTTGACCTCGAATAGTTGCTTAAAGGTCACATGAAGGCCACCTTCAATTTTTTAAATAGAAACGCCTATTTTTTATAGCGTATTCTTGTAGCTTATGTCGAGACGTTTCCAAAACACTATAAACAAATGTCTTTCCGTTAAGTATGTTGCAAGTTGTGACGCTTGAAATTTGGTTGGTTATTTTAATACATCCACGCAAATACTTCCGTTCCCTTGCATTTTACAAGAAAATGTTTCAGACAAAAGTTGTATGGTTCAAAGGGGTTCAACCGTTGATGACCTTGAACTTGACCTTGAAGTCGATTTTCAAAGTCATTTTAAGATTAACAAGTGTTTTTTCAATGGAAACCCGTATTTTTGATCCCGGATTTGGAAAGAGCACAAAATTTTGCATAAAAAATATGTACCAATGTTAGGGCCTAAAAGTATACCATAGGGGACTTTTAGACGAAAACAAGTGATTTTATTTTAGCACTACTTTTTGTGATAAAGTATTTAGCACTACACACGTTAATCAAGCACCCCAAGGGGAACAGAAAACTACTACGTCCACGTCGTTGTTCCTGGGTTATGCTAAAGGTAGTGCTAAAATAAAATCACTTGTTTTCGTCTAAAAGTCCCCTATAGTCCACTTTTAGGCCCTACCATGGGTACATATTTTTTACGCAAAACTTTGTGCTCTTTCCAAATCCGGGATCAAAAATAGGGGTTTCCAATGAAAAAACACTTGTTAATCTTAAAATGACTTTGAAAATCGACTTCAAGGTCAAGTTCAAGGTCATCAATGGTTGGCCCCCTTTGAACAATACAACTTTTGTCTGAAACATTTTCTAGTAAAATGCAAGGGAACGGAAATATTTGCGTGGATGAATTAAAATGGCCCACCAACATTCAAGCTTCACAACTCGCAAAATACTTAACGGAAAGACATTTGTTTATAGAGTTTTGGAAACGTCTCGAGATAAGCTACAAGTATATGCCATAAAAAATAGGGAGGTCCATATAAAAAATTGTAGTTGACCTTCATGTGACCTTTAAGCAACTATTCGAGGTCAAATTAATGACACCATCTTATGTCCCCCTCGAAACCATACAACTTTTGTCTTAAATATTTTCTTGTAAAATGCGAGGGAACGGAAATATTTGCGTGGAGGAATTAAAATGGGACACCCTGTATCAAAGTTCGAAATTTTTGAGTAAAATTTTTTTCGCGAATTTCTCCAATATCTCTGGGTTCTGATAGCCCCGAGAAGAGTTATAACATTTATCATAATGGATCGAATCGCTAAACAAAAGACGAAAGCGTTATATCAGTCAAAGTTCGAAATTTTTTAGTAAAATTGGTTTTTTTGCGAATTTCTCCAAAATCTATGTGTTCTGATAGCCCACAGAAGAGATATAACTTTTATCATGATGTATCGAATCGCTGAACTGAAAAAGGAACGACTTATATCAGGCAAATTTCGAAATCTTTGAGTAAAATTTTTTTTGCGAATTTCTCCAATATCTCTGCGTTCTGATAGCCCAGAGAAGAGTTATAACATTTATCATAATGGATCGAATCGCTAAAGAAAAGACGAAAACGTTATATCAGTCAAAGTTGGAAATTTTTTAGTAAAATTGATTTTTTTGCGAATTTCTCCAATATCTCTGTGTTCTGATAGCCCACAGAAGAAATGTAACTTTTATCATGATGTATCGAATCGCTAAAGAAAAGACGAAAGGGTTATATCAGTCAAAGTTGGAAATTTTTTAGTAAAATTGATTTTTTTGCTAATTTGTCCAATATCTCTGTGTTCTGATAGCCCACAGAAGAGATATAACTTTTATCATGATGTATCGAATCGCTGAACTGAAAAAGGAAAGGCTTATATCAGGCAAATTTCAAAATTTGTGAGTAAATTTTTTTTTGCGAATTTCTCCAATATCTCTGTGTTCTGATAACCCCGAAAAGAGTTATAACATTTATCATAATGGATCGAGTCGCTAAAGTAAAAGACGAAAAAGTTATATCAGTCAAAGTACGAAATTTTTTAGTAAAATTGGTTTTTTTGCCAATTTCTCCAAAATCTATGTGTTCTGATAGCCCACAGAAGAGATATAACTTTTATCATGATGTATCGAATCGCTGAACAGAAAAAGGAAAGACTTATATCAGGCAAAGTTCGAAAATTTTGAGGAAAATTTTTTTTGCGAATTTCTCCAATATCTCTGTGTTCTGATAGCCCCGAGAAGAGTTATAACATTTATCATAATGGATCGAATCGCTAAAGTAAAAGACGAAAATGTTATATCAGTCAAAGTTCGAAATTTTTTAGTAAAATTGGTTTTTTTGCAAATTTCTCCAATATCTCTGTGTTCTGATAGCCCACAGAAGAGCTATAACTTTTATCATGATGTATCGAATCGCTGAACTGAAAAAGGAAAGACTTATATCAGGCAAATTTCGAAATTTTTGAGTAAAATTTTTTTTGCGAATTTCTCCAATATCTCTGCGTTCTGATAGCCCCGAGAAGAGTTATAACATTTATCATAATGGATCGAATCGCTAAAGAAAAGACGAAAGCGTTATATCAGTCAAAGTTGGAAATTTTTTAGTAAAATTGATTTTTTTGCGAATTTCTCCAATATCTCTGTGTTCTGATAGCCCACAGAAGAGATATAACTTTTATCATGATGTATCGAATCGATGAACTGAAAAAGTAAAGACTTATATCAGGCAAATTTCGAAATTTTTGAGTAAAACTTTTTTTACGAATTTCTCCAATATCTCTGTGTTCTGATACCCCCTAGAAGAGTTATAACTTTTATCATAATGGATCGAAACGCTTAAGTAAAAGACGAAAATTTATATCTGTCAAAGTTCGAAATTTTTTATTAAAATTAGTTTTTTTGCGAATTTCTCCAATATCTCTGTGTTCTGATAGCCCACAGAAGAGATATAACTTTTATGATGATGTATCGAATCGCTGAACTGAAAAAGGAAAGACTTATATAAGGCAAATTTCGAAATATTTGAGTAAAATTTTTTTTGCGATTTTCTCCAATATCTCTGTGTTCTGATAGCCCAGAGAAGATTTCTAACTTTTATCATAATGGATCGAATCGCTAAAGTGAAAGACGAAATTGTTATATCAGTCAAAGTTCGAAATTTTTTAGTAAAATTTTTTTTTTTCGAATTTCTCCAATATCTCTGTGTTCTGATAGCCCCGAGAAGAGTTATAACATTTATCATAATGGATCGAGTCGCTAAAGTAAAAGACGAAAAAGTTATATCAGTCAAAGTTCGAAATTTTTTAGTAAAATTGGTTTTTTTGCGAATTTCTCCAATATCTATGTGTTCTGATAGCCCACAGAAGAAATATAACTTTCATCATGATGTATCGAATCGCTGAACAGAAAAAGGAAAGACTTATATCAGGCAAATTTCGAAATTTTTGAGTAAAATTTTTTTTGCGAATTTCTTCAATATCTCTGTGTTCTGATAGCCCAGAGAAGATTTCTAACTTTTATCATAATGGATCGAATCGCTAAAGTGAAAGACGAAATAGTTATATCAGTCAAAGTTCGAAAATTATGAGGAAAATTTTTTTTGCGAATTTCTCCAATATATCTGTGTTCTGATAGCCCACAGAAGAGATATAACTTTTATCATGATGTATCGAATCGCTGAACTGAAAAAGGAAAGACTTATATAAGGCAAATTTCGAAATTTTTGAGTAAATTTTTTTTTGCGAATTTCTCCAATATCTCTGTGTTCTGATAGCCCAGAGAAGATTTCTAACTTTTATCATAATGGATCGAATCGCTAAAGTGAAAGACGAAAGAGTTATACAGGGTGTCCCATTTTAATGCATCCACGCAAATATTTACGTTCGCTTGCATTTTACTAGAAAATGTTTTAGACAAAAGTTGTATGGTTTCGAGGGGTACATAAGATGGTGTCATTAATTTGACCTCGAATAGTTGCTTAAAGGTCACATGAAGGCTACCTTCAATTTTTTAAATAGAAACGCCTATTTTTTATAGCGCATTCTTGTAGCTTATGTCGAGACGTTTCCAAAACACTATAAACAAATGTCTTTCCGTTAAGTATTTTGCAAGTTGTGACGCTTGAAATTTGGATGGTTATTTTAATACATCCACGCAAATACTTCCGTTCCCTTGCATTTTACAAGAAAATGTTTCAGACAAAAGTTGTATGGTTCAAAGGGGTTCAACCGTTGATGACCATGCACTTGACCTTGAAGTCGATTTTCAAAGTCATTTTAAGATTAACAAGTGTTTTTTCATTGGAAACCCGTATTTTTGATCACGGATTTGGAAAGAGCACAAAATTTTGCATAAAAAATATGTACCAATGTTAGGGCCTAAAAGTATACCATAGGGGACTTTTAGACGAAAACAAGTGATTTTATTTTAGCACTACTTTTTGCGATAAATTATTTAGCACTACACACGTTAATCAAGCACCCCAAGGGGAACAGAAAACTACTACGTCCACGTCGTTGTTCCTGGGTTATGCTAAAGGTAGTGCTAAAATAAAATCACTTGTTTTCGTCTAAAAGTCCCCTATAGTCCACTTTTAGGCCCTACCATGTGTACATATTTTTTACGCAAAACTTTGTGCTCTTTCCAAATCCGGGATCAAAAATAGGGGTTTCCAATGAAAAAACACATGTTAATCTTAAAATGACTTTGAAAATCGACTTCAAGGTCAAGTTCAAGGTCATCAATGGTTGGCCTCCTTTGAACAATACAACTTTTGTCTGAAACATTTTCTAGTAAAATGCAAGGGAACGGAAATATTTGCGTGGATGGATTAAAATGGCCCACCAACATTCAAGCTTCACAACTCGCAAAATACTTTTCGGAAAGACATTTGTTTATAGTGTTTTGGAAACGTCTCGAGATAAGCTACAAGTATATGCCATAAAAAATAGGGAGGTCCATTTAAAAAATTGTAGTTGACCTTCATGTGACCTTTAAGCAACTATTCGAGGTCAAATTAATGACACCATCTTATGTCCCCCTCGAAACCATACAACTTTTGTCTTAAATATTTTCTTGTAAAATGCGAGGGAACGGAAATATTTGCGTGGAGGAATTAAAATGGGACACCCTGTATCAAAGTTCGAAATTTTTGAGTAAAATTTTTTTCGCGAATTTCTCCAATATTTCTGTTTTCTGATAGCCCCCAGAAGAGTTCTAACTTTTATCATGATGGATCGAATCGCTAAAGTGAAAAACGAAAGACTTATATCAGTCAAAGTTCGAAATCTTTGAGTAAAACTTTTTTCGCGAATTTCTCCAATATCTCTGTGTTCTGATAGCCCACAGAAGAGATATAACTTTTATCATGATGTATCGAATCGATGAACTGAAAAAGGAAAGACTTATATCAGGCAAATTTCAAAATTTTTGAGTAAATTTTTTTTTGCGAATTTCTCCAATATCTCTGTGTTCTGATAACCCCGAGAAGAGTTATAACATTTATCATAATGGATCGAGTCGCTAAAGTAAAAGACGAAAAAGTTATATCAGTCAAAGTTCGAAATTTTATAGTAAAATTGGTTTTTTTGCGAATTTCTCCAATATCTCTGTGTTCTGATAGCCCACAGAAGAGATATAACTTTTATCATGATGTATCGAATCGCTGAACTGAAAAAGGAAAGACTTATATCAGGCAAATTTCGAAATTTTTGAGTAAAATTTTTTTTGCGAATATCTCCAATATCTCTGCGTTCTGATAGCCCCGAAAAGAGTTATAACATTTATCATAATGGATCGAATCGCTAAAGAAAAGACGAAAGCGTTATATCAGTCATAGTTTGAAATTTTTTAGTAAAATTGATTTTTTTGCGAATTTCTCCAATATCTCTGTGTTCTGATAGCCCACAGAAGAGATATAACTTTTATCATGATGTATCGAATCGCTGAACAGAAAAAGGAAAGACTTATATCAGGCAAATTTCAAAATTTTTGAGTAAAATTTTTTTGCGAATTTCTCCAATATCTCTGGGTTCTGATAGCCCCGAGAAGAGTTATAACATTTATCATAATGGATCGAATCGCTAAAGAAAAGACGAAAGCGTTATATCAGTCAAAGTTCGAAATTTTTTAGTAAAATTGGTTTTTTTGCGAATTTCTCCAAAATCTATGTGTTCTGATAGCCCACAGAAGAGATATAACTTTTATCATGATGTATCGAATCGCTGAACTGAAAAAGGAAAGACTTATATCAGGCAAATTTCGAAATCTTTGAGTAAAATTTTTTTTGCGAATTTCTCCAATATCTCTGCGTTCTGATAGCCCAGAGAAGAGTTATAACATTTATCATAATGGATCGAATCGCTAAAGAAAAGACGAAAACGTTATATCAGTCAAAGTTGGAAATTTTTTAGTAAAATTGATTTTTTTGCGAATTTCTCCAATATCTCTGTGTTCTGATAGCCCACAGAAGAGATGTAACTTTTATCATGATGTATCGAATCGCTAAAGAAAAGACGAAAGGGTTATATCAGTCAAAGTTGGAAATTTTTTAGTAAAATTGATTTTTTTGCTAATTTGTCCAATATCTCTGTGTTCTGATAGCCCACAGAAGAGATATAACTTTTATCATGATGTATCGAATCGCTGAACTGAAAAAGGAAAGGCTTATATCAGGCAAATTTCAAAATTTGTGAGTAAATTTTTTTTTGCGAATTTCTCCAATATCTCTGTGTTCTGATAACCCCGAGAAAAGTTATAACATTTATCATAATGGATCGAGTCGCTAAAGTAAAAGACGAAAAAGTTATATCAGTCAAAGTACGAAATTTTTTAGTAAAATTGGTTTTTTTGCCAATTTCTCCAAAATCTATGTGTTCTGATAGCCCACAGAAGAGATATAACTTTTATCATGATGTATCGAATCGCTGAACAGAAAAAGGAAAGACTTATATCAGGCAAATTTCGAAATATTTGAGTAAAATTTTTTTTGCGGATTTCTTCAATATCTCTGTGTTCTGATAGCCCAGAGAAGATTTCTAACCTTTATCATAATGGATCGAATCGCTAAAGTGAAAGACGAAATAGTTATATCAGTCAAAGTTCGAAAATTTTGAGGAAAATTTTTTTTGCGAATTTCTCCAATATCTCTGTGTTCTGATAGCCCCGAGAAGAGTTATAACATTTATCATAATGGATCGAATCGCTAAAGTAAAAGACGAAAATGTTATATCAGTCAAAGTTCGAAATTTTTTAGTAAAATTGGTTTTTTTGCAAATTTCTCCAATATCTCTGTGTTCTGATAGCCCACAGAAGAGCTATAACTTTTATCATGATGTATCGAATCGCTGAACTGAAAAAGGAAAGACTTATATCAGGCAAATTTCGAAATTTTTGAGTCAAATTTTTTTTGCGAATTTCTCCAATATCTCTGCGTTCTGATAGCCCCGAAAAGAGTTATAACATTTATCATAATGGATCGAATCGCTAAAGAAAAGACGAAAGCGTTATATCAGTCATAGTTGGAAATTTTTTAGTAAAATTGATTTTTTTGCGAATTTCTCCAATATCTCTGTGTTCTGATAGCCCACAGAAGAGATATAACTTTTATCATGATGTATCGAATCGCTGAACAGAAAAAGGAAAGACTTATATCAGGCAAATTTCAAAATTTTTGAGTAAAATTTTTTTTGCGAATTTCTCCAATATCTCTGGGTTCTGATAGCCCCGAGAAGAGTTATAACATTTATCATAATGGATCGAATCGCTAAAGAAAAGACGAAAGCGTTATATCAGTCAAAGTTCGAAATTTTTTAGTAAAATTGGTTTTTTTGCGAATTTCTCCAAAATCTATGTGTTCTGATAGCCCACAGAAGAGATATAACTTTTATCATGATGTATCGAATCGCTGAACTGAAAAAGGAAAGACTTATATCAGGCAAATTTCGAAATCTTTGAGTAAAATTTTTTTTGCGAATTTCTCCAATATCTCTGCGTTCTGATAGCCCAGAGAAGAGTTATAACATTTATCATAATGGATCGAATCGCTAAAGAAATGACGAAAACGTTATATCAGTCAAAGTTGGAAATTTTTTAGTAAAATTGATTTTTTTGCGAATTTCTCCAATATCTCTGTGTTCTGATAGCCCACAGAAGAGATGTAACTTTTATCATGATGTATCGAATCGCTAAAGAAAAGACGAAAGGGTTATATCAGTCAAAGTTGGAAATTTTTTAGTAAAATTGATTTTTTTGCTAATTTGTCCAATATCTCTGTGTTCTGATAGCCCACAGAAGAGATATAACTTTTATCATGATGTATCGAATCGCTGAACTGAAAAAGGAAAGGCTTATATCAGGCAAATTTCAAAATTTGTGAGTAAATTTTTTTTTGCGAATTTCTCCAATATCTCTGTGTTCTGATAACCCCGAGAAGAGTTATAACATTTATCATAATGGATCGAGTCGCTAAAGTAAAAGACGAAAAAGTTATATCAGTCAAAGTACGAAATTTTTTAGTAAAATTGGTTTTTTTGCCAATTTCTCCAAAATCTATGTGTTCTGATAGCCCACAGAAGAGATATAACTTTTATCATGATGTATCGAATCGCTGAACAGAAAAAGGAAAGACTTATATCAGGCAAATTTCGAAATTTTTGAGTAAAATTTTTTTGCGAATTTCTTCAATATCTCTGTGTTCTGATAGCCCAGAGAAGATTTCTAACTTTTATCATAATGGATCGAATCGCTAAAGTGAAAGACGAAATAGTTATATCAGTCAAAGTTCGAAAATTTTGAGGAAAATTTTTTTTGCGAATTTCTCCAATATCTCTGTGTTCTGATAGCCCCGAGAAGAGTTATAACATTTATCATAATGGATCGAATCGCTAAAGTAAAAGTCGAAAATGTTATATCAGTCAAAGTTCGAAATTTTTTAGTAAAATTGGTTTTTTTGCAAATTTCTCCAATATCTCTGTGTTCTGATAGCCCACAGAAGAGCTATAACTTTTATCATGATGTATCGAATCGCTGAACTGAAAAAGGAAAGACTTATATCAGGCAAATTTCGAAATTTTTGAGTAAAACTTTTTTTGCGAATTTCTCCAATATCTCTGCGTTCTGATAGCCCCGAGAAGAGTTATAACATTTATCATAATGGATCGAATCGCTAAAGAAAAGACGAAAGCGTTATATCAGTCAAAGTTGGAAATTTTTTAGTAAAATTGATTTTTTTGCGAAATTCTCCAATATCTCTGTGTTCTGATAGCCCACAGAAGAGATATAACTTTTATCATGATGTATCGAATCCCTGAACTGAAAAAGTAAAGACTTATATCAGGCAAATTTCGAAATTTTTGAGTAAAATTTTTTTTACGAATTTTTCCAATATCTCTGTGTTCTGATACCCCCTAGAAGAGTTATAACTTTTATCATAATGGATCGAATCGCTTAAGTAAAAGACGAAAATTTATATCTGTCAAAGTTCGAAATTTTTTATTAAAATTGGTTTTTCTGCGAATTTCTCCAATATCTCTGTGTTCTGATAGCCCACAGAAGAGATATAACTTTTATCATGATGTATCGAATCGCTGAACTGAAAAAGGAAAGACTTATATAAGGCAAATTTCGAAATTTTTGAGTAAAATTTTTTTTGCGATTTTCTCCAATATCTCTGTGTTCTGATAGCCCAGAGAAGATTTCTAACTTTTATCATAATGGATCGAATCGCTAAAGTGAAAGACGAAAGAGTTATACAGGGTGTCCCATTTTAATGCATCCACGCAAATATTTACGTTCGCTTGCATTTTACTAGAAAATGTATTAGACAAAAGTTGTATGGTTTCGAGGGGTACAAAAGATGGTGTCATTAATTTGACCTCGAATAGTTGCTTAAAGGTCACATGAAGGCCACCTTCAATTTTTTAAATAGAAACGCCTATTTTTTATAGCGCATTCTTGTAGCTTATGTCGAGACGTTTCCAAAACACTATAAACAAATGTCTTTCCGTTAAGTATTTTGCAAGTTGTGACGCTTGAAATTTGGATGGTTATTTTAATACATCCACGCAAATACTTCCGTTCCCTTGCATTTTACAAGAAAATGTTTCAGACAAAAGTTGTATGGTTCAAAGGGGTTCAACCGTTGATGACCTTGAACTTGACCTTGAAGTCGATTTTCAAAGTCATTTTAAGATTAACAAGTGTTTTTTCAATGGAAACCCGTATTTTTGATCCCGGATTTGGAAAGAGCACAAAATTTTGCATAAAAAATATGTACCAATGTTAGGGCCTAAAAGTATACCATAGGGGACTTTTAGACGAAAACAAGTGATTTTATTTTAGCACTACTTTTTGCGATAAATTATTTAGCACTACACACGTTAATCAAGCACCCCAAGGGGAACAGAAAACTACTACGTCCACGTCGTTGTTCCTGGGTTATGCTAAAGGTAGTGCTAAAATAAAATCACTTGTTTTCGTCTAAAAGTCCCCTATAGTCCACTTTTAGGCCCTACCATGTGTACATATTTTTTACGCAAAACTTTGTGCTCTTTCCAAATCCGGGATCAAAAATAGGGGTTTCCAATGAAAAAACACATGTTAATCTTAAAATGACTTTGAAAATCGACTTCAAGGTCAAGTTCAAGGTCATCAATGGTTGGCCTCCTTTGAACAATACAACTTTTGTCTGAAACATTTTCTAGTAAAATGCAAGGGAACGGAAATATTTGCGTGGATGGATTAAAATGGCCCACCAACATTCAAGCTTCACAACTCGCAAAATACTTTTCGGAAAGACATTTGTTTATAGTGTTTTGGAAACGTCTCGAGATAAGCTACAAGTATATGCCATAAAAAATAGGGAGGTCCATTTAAAAAATTGTAGTTGACCTTCATGTGACCTTTAAGCAACTATTCGAGGTCAAATTAATGACACCATCTTATGTCCCCCTCGAAACCATACAACTTTTGTCTTAAATATTTTCTTGTAAAATGCGAGGGAACGGAAATATTTGCGTGGAGGAATTAAAATGGGACACCCTGTATCAAAGTTCGAAATTTTTGAGTAAAATTTTTTTCGCGAATTTCTCCAATATTTCTGTTTTCTGATAGCCCCCAGAAGAGTTCTAACTTTTATCATGATGGATCGAATCGCTAAAGTGAAAAACGAAAGACTTATATCAGTCAAAGTTCGAAATCTTTGAGTAAAACTTTTTTCGCGAATTTCTCCAATATCTCTGTGTTCTGATAGCCCACAGAAGAGATATAACTTTTATCATGATGTATCGAATCGATGAACTGAAAAAGGAAAGACTTATATCAGGCAAATTTCAAAATTTTTGAGTAAATTTTTTTTTGCGAATTTCTCCAATATCTCTGTGTTCTGATAACCCCGAGAAGAGTTATAACATTTATCATAATGGATCGAGTCGCTAAAGTAAAAGACGAAAAAGTTATATCAGTCAAAGTTCGAAATTTTATAGTAAAATTGGTTTTTTTGCGAATTTCTCCAATATCTCTGTGTTCTGATAGCCCACAGAAGAGATATAACTTTTATCATGATGTATCGAATCGCTGAACTGAAAAAGGAAAGACTTATATCAGGCAAATTTCGAAATTTTTGAGTAAAATTTTTTTTGCGAATATCTCCAATATCTCTGCGTTCTGATAGCCCCGAAAAGAGTTATAACATTTATCATAATGGATCGAATCGCTAAAGAAAAGACGAAAGCGTTATATCAGTCATAGTTTGAAATTTTTTAGTAAAATTGATTTTTTTGCGAATTTCTCCAATATCTCTGTGTTCTGATAGCCCACAGAAGAGATATAACTTTTATCATGATGTATCGAATCGCTGAACAGAAAAAGGAAAGACTTATATCAGGCAAATTTCAAAATTTTTGAGTAAAATTTTTTTGCGAATTTCTCCAATATCTCTGGGTTCTGATAGCCCCGAGAAGAGTTATAACATTTATCATAATGGATCGAATCGCTAAAGAAAAGACGAAAGCGTTATATCAGTCAAAGTTCGAAATTTTTTAGTAAAATTGGTTTTTTTGCGAATTTCTCCAAAATCTATGTGTTCTGATAGCCCACAGAAGAGATATAACTTTTATCATGATGTATCGAATCGCTGAACTGAAAAAGGAAAGACTTATATCAGGCAAATTTCGAAATCTTTGAGTAAAATTTTTTTTGCGAATTTCTCCAATATCTCTGCGTTCTGATAGCCCAGAGAAGAGTTATAACATTTATCATAATGGATCGAATCGCTAAAGAAAAGACGAAAACGTTATATCAGTCAAAGTTGGAAATTTTTTAGTAAAATTGATTTTTTTGCGAATTTCTCCAATATCTCTGTGTTCTGATAGCCCACAGAAGAGATGTAACTTTTATCATGATGTATCGAATCGCTAAAGAAAAGACGAAAGGGTTATATCAGTCAAAGTTGGAAATTTTTTAGTAAAATTGATTTTTTTGCTAATTTGTCCAATATCTCTGTGTTCTGATAGCCCACAGAAGAGATATAACTTTTATCATGATGTATCGAATCGCTGAACTGAAAAAGGAAAGGCTTATATCAGGCAAATTTCAAAATTTGTGAGTAAATTTTTTTTTGCGAATTTCTCCAATATCTCTGTGTTCTGATAACCCCGAGAAAAGTTATAACATTTATCATAATGGATCGAGTCGCTAAAGTAAAAGACGAAAAAGTTATATCAGTCAAAGTACGAAATTTTTTAGTAAAATTGGTTTTTTTGCCAATTTCTCCAAAATCTATGTGTTCTGATAGCCCACAGAAGAGATATAACTTTTATCATGATGTATCGAATCGCTGAACAGAAAAAGGAAAGACTTATATCAGGCAAATTTCGAAATATTTGAGTAAAATTTTTTTTGCGGATTTCTTCAATATCTCTGTGTTCTGATAGCCCAGAGAAGATTTCTAACCTTTATCATAATGGATCGAATCGCTAAAGTGAAAGACGAAATAGTTATATCAGTCAAAGTTCGAAAATTTTGAGGAAAATTTTTTTTGCGAATTTCTCCAATATCTCTGTGTTCTGATAGCCCCGAGAAGAGTTATAACATTTATCATAATGGATCGAATCGCTAAAGTAAAAGACGAAAATGTTATATCAGTCAAAGTTCGAAATTTTTTAGTAAAATTGGTTTTTTTGCAAATTTCTCCAATATCTCTGTGTTCTGATAGCCCACAGAAGAGCTATAACTTTTATCATGATGTATCGAATCGCTGAACTGAAAAAGGAAAGACTTATATCAGGCAAATTTCGAAATTTTTGAGTAAAATTTTTTTTGCGAATTTCTCCAATATCTCTGCGTTCTGATAGCCCCGAAAAGAGTTATAACATTTATCATAATGGATCGAATCGCTAAAGAAAAGACGAAAGCGTTATATCAGTCATAGTTGGAAATTTTTTAGTAAAATTGATTTTTTTGCGAATTTCTCCAATATCTCTGTGTTCTGATAGCCCACAGAAGAGATATAACTTTTATCATGATGTATCGAATCGCTGAACAGAAAAAGGAAAGACTTATATCAGGCAAATTTCAAAATTTTTGAGTAAAATTTTTTTTGCGAATTTCTCCAATATCTCTGGGTTCTGATAGCCCCGAGAAGAGTTATAACATTTATCATAATGGATCGAATCGCTAAAGAAAAGACGAAAGCGTTATATCAGTCAAAGTTCGAAATTTTTTAGTAAAATTGGTTTTTTTGCGAATTTCTCCAAAATCTATGTGTTCTGATAGCCCACAGAAGAGATATAACTTTTATCATGATGTATCGAATCGCTGAACTGAAAAAGGAAAGACTTATATCAGGCAAATTTCGAAATCTTTGAGTAAAATTTTTTTTGCGAATTTCTCCAATATCTCTGCGTTCTGATAGCCCAGAGAAGAGTTATAACATTTATCATAATGGATCGAATCGCTAAAGAAATGACGAAAACGTTATATCAGTCAAAGTTGGAAATTTTTTAGTAAAATTGATTTTTTTGCGAATTTCTCCAATATCTCTGTGTTCTGATAGCCCACAGAAGAGATGTAACTTTTATCATGATGTATCGAATCGCTAAAGAAAAGACGAAAGGGTTATATCAGTCAAAGTTGGAAATTTTTTAGTAAAATTGATTTTTTTGCTAATTTGTCCAATATCTCTGTGTTCTGATAGCCCACAGAAGAGATATAACTTTTATCATGATGTATCGAATCGCTGAACTGAAAAAGGAAAGGCTTATATCAGGCAAATTTCAAAATTTGTAAGTAAATTTTTTTTCCGAATTTCTCCAATTTCTCTGTGTTCTGATAACCCCGAGAAGAGTTATAACATTTATCATAATGGATCGAGTCGCTAAAGTAAAAGACGAAAAAGTTATATCAGTCAAAGTACGAAATTTTTTAGTAAAATTGGTTTTTTTGCCAATTTCTCCAAAATCTATGTGTTCTGATAGCCCACAGAAGAGATATAACTTTTATCATGATGTATCGAATCGCTGAACAGAAAAAGGAAAGACTTATATCAGGCAAATTTCGAAATTTTTGAGTAAAATTTTTATTTCGAATTTCTCCAATATCTCTGTGTTCTGACAGCCCAGAGAAGATTTCTAACTTTTATCATAATGGATCGAATCGCTAAAGTGAAAGACGAAATAGTTATATCAGTCAAAGTTCAAAAATTTTGAGGAAAATTTTTTTTGCGAATTTCTCCAATATCTCTGTGTTCTGATAGCCCCGAGAAGAGTTATAACATTTATCATAATGGATCGAATCGCTAAAGTAAAAGTCGAAAATGTTATATCAGTCAAAGTTCGAAATTTTTTAGTAAAATTGGTTTTTTTGCAAATTTCTCCAATATCTCTGTGTTCTGATAGCCCACAGAAGAGCTATAACTTTTATCATGATGTATCGAATCGCTGAACTGAAAAAGGAAAGACTTATATCAGGCAAATTTCGAAATTTTTGAGTAAAACTTTTTTTGCGAATTTCTCCAATATCTCTGCGTTCTGATAGCCCCGAGAAGAGTTATAACATTTATCATAATGGATCGAATCGCTAAAGAAAAGACGAAAGCGTTATATCAGTCAAAGTTGGAAATTTTTTAGTAAAATTGATTTTTTTGCGAAATTCTCCAATATCTCTGTGTTCTGATAGCCCACAGAAGAGATATAACTTTTATCATGATGTATCGAATCCCTGAACTGAAAAAGTAAAGACTTATATCAGGCAAATTTCGAAATTTTTGAGTAAAATTTTTTTTACGAATTTTTCCAATATCTCTGTGTTCTGATACCCCCTAGAAGAGTTATAACTTTTATCATAATGGATCGAATCGCTTAAGTAAAAGACGAAAATTTATATCTGTCAAAGTTCGAAATTTTTTATTAAAATTGGTTTTTCTGCGAATTTCTCCAATATCTCTGTGTTCTGATAGCCCACAGAAGAGATATAACTTTTATCATGATGTATCGAATCGCTGAACTGAAAAAGGAAAGACTTATATCAGGCAAATTTCGAAATTTTTGAGTAAAATTTTTTTTGCGAATATCTCCAATATCTCTGCGTTCTGATAGCCCCGAAAAGAGTTATAACATTTATCATAATGGATCGAATCGCTAAAGAAAAGACGAAAGCGTTATATCAGTCATAGTTTGAAATTTTTTAGTAAAATTGATTTTTTTGCGAATTTCTCCAATATCTCTGTGTTCTGATAGCCCACAGAAGAGATATAACTTTTATCATGATGTATCGAATCGCTGAACAGAAAAAGGAAAGACTTATATCAGGCAAATTTCAAAATTTTTGAGTAAAATTTTTTTTGCGAATTTCTCCAATATCTCTGGGTTCTGATAGCCCCGAGAAGAGTTATAACATTTATCATAATGGATCGAATCGCTAAAGAAAAGACGAAAGCGTTATATCAGTCAAAGTTCGAAATTTTTTAGTAAAATTGGTTTTTTTGCCAATTTCTCCAAAATCTATGTGTTCTGATAGCCCACAGAAGAGATATAACTTATATCATGATGTATCGAATCGCTGAACTGAAAAAGGAAAGACTTATATCAGGCAAATTTCGAAATCTTTGAGTAAAATTTTTTTTGCGAATTTCTCCAATATCTCTGCGTTCTGATAGCCCAGAGAAGAGTTATAACATTTATCATAATGGATCGAATCGCTAAAGAAAAGACGAAAACGTTATATCAGTCAAAGTTGGAAATTTTTTAGTAAAATTGATTTTTTTGCGAATTTCTCCAATATCTCTGTGTTCTGATAGCCCACAGAAGAGATGTAACTTTTATCATGATGTATCGAATCGCTAAAGAAAAGACGAAAGGGTTATATCAGTCAAAGTTGGAAATTTTTTAGTAAAATTGATTTTTTTGCTAATTTGTCCAATATCTCTGTGTTCTGATAGCCCACAGAAGAGATATAACTTTTATCATGATGTATCGAATCGCTGAACTGAAAAAGGAAAGGCTTATATCAGGCAAATTTCAAAATTTGTGAGTAAATTTCTTTTGCGAATTTCTCCAATATCTCTGTGTTCTGATAACCCCGAGAAAAGTTATAACATTTATCATAATGGATCGAGTCGCTAAAGTAAAAGACGAAAAAGTTATATCAGTCAAAGTACGAAATTTTTTAGTAAAATTGGTTTTTTTGCCAATTTCTCCAAAATCTATGTGTTCTGATAGCCCACAGAAGAGATATAACTTTTATCATGATGTATCGAATCGCTGAACAGAAAAAGGAAAGACTTATATCAGGCAAATTTCGAAATATTTGAGTAAAATTTTTTTTGCGGATTTCTTCAATATCTCTGTGTTCTGATAGCCCAGAGAAGATTTCTAATCTTTATCATAATGGATCGAATCGCTAAAGTGAAAGACGAAATAGTTATATCAGTCAAAGTTCGAAAATTTTGAGGAAAATTTTTTTTGCGAATTTCTCCAATATCTCTGTGTTCTGATAGCCCCGAGAAGAGTTATAACATTTATCATAATGGATCGAATCGCTAAAGTAAAAGACGAAAATGTTATATCAGTCAAAGTTCGAAATTTTTTAGTAAAATTGGTTTTTTTGCAAATTTCTCCAATATCTCTGTGTTCTGATAGCCCACAGAAGAGCTATAACTTTTATCATGATGTATCGAATCCCTGAACTGAAAAAGGAAAGACTTATATCAGGCAAATTTCGAAATTTTTGAGTAAAATTTTTTTTGCGAATTTCTCCAATATCTCTGCGTTCTGATAGCCCCGAAAAGAGTTATAACATTTATCATAATGGATCGAATCGCTAAAGAAAAGACGAAAGCGTTATATCAGTCATAGTTGGAAATTTTTTAGTAAAATTGATTTTTTTGCGAATTTCTCCAATATCTCTGTGTTCTGATAGCCCACAGAAGAGATATAACTTTTATCATGATGTATCGAATCGCTGAACAGAAAAAGGAAAGACTTATATCAGGCAAATTTCAAAATTTTTGAGTAAAATTTTTTTTGCGAATTTCTCCAATATCTCTGGGTTCTGATAGCCCCGAGAAGAGTTATAACATTTATCATAATGGATCGAATCGCTAAAGAAAAGACGAAAGCGTTATATCAGTCAAAGTTCGAAATTTTTTAGTAAAATTGGTTTTTTTGCGAATTTCTCCAAAATCTATGTGTTCTGATAGCCCACAGAAGAGATATAACTTTTATCATGATGTATCGAATCGCTGAACTGAAAAAGGAAAGACTTATATCAGGCAAATTTCGAAATCTTTGAGTAAAATTTTTTTTGCGAATTTCTCCAATATCTCTGCGTTCTGATAGCCCAGAGAAGAGTTATAACATTTATCATAATGGATCGAATCGCTAAAGAAATGACGAAAACGTTATATCAGTCAAAGTTGGAAATTTTTTAGTAAAATTGATTTTTTTGCGAATTTCTCCAATATCTCTGTGTTCTGATAGCCCACAGAAGAGATGTAACTTTTATCATGATGTATCGAATCGCTAAAGAAAAGACGAAAGGGTTATATCAGTCAAAGTTGGAAATTTTTTAGTAAAATTGATTTTTTTGCTAATTTGTCCAATATCTCTGTGTTCTGATAGCCCACAGAAGAGATATAACTTTTATCATGATGTATCGAATCGCTGAACTGAAAAAGGAAAGGCTTATATCAGGCAAATTTCAAAATTTGTGAGTAAATTTTTTTTTGCGAATTTCTCCAATATCTCTGTGTTCTGATAACCCCGAGAAGAGTTATAACATTTATCATAATGGATCGAGTCGCTAAAGTAAAAGACGAAAAAGTTATATCAGTCAAAGTACGAAATTTTTTAGTAAAATTGGTTTTTTTGCCAATTTCTCCAAAATCTATGTGTTCTGATAGCCCACAGAAGAGATATAACTTTTATCATGATGTATCGAATCGCTGAACAGAAAAAGGAAAGACTTATATCAGGCAAATTTCGAAATTTTTGAGTAAAATTTTTTTTGCGAATTTCTTCAATATCTCTGTGTTCTGATAGCCCAGAGAAGATTTCTAACTTTTATCATAATGGATCGAATCGCTAAAGTGAAAGACGAAATAGTTATATCAGTCAAAGTTCGAAAATTTTGAGGAAAATTTTTTTTGCGAATTTCTCCAATATCTCTGTGTTCTGATAGCCCCGAGAAGAGTTATAACATTTATCATAATGGATCGAATCGCTAAAGTAAAAGTCGAAAATGTTATATCAGTCAAAGTTCGAAATTTTTTAGTAAAATTGGTTTTTTTGCAAATTTCTCCAATATCTCTGTGTTCTGATAGCCCACAGAAGAGCTATAACTTTTATCATGATGTATCGAATCGCTGAACTGAAAAAGGAAAGACTTATATCAGGCAAATTTCGAAATTTTTGAGTAAAACTTTTTTTGCGAATTTCTCCAATATCTCTGCGTTCTGATAGCCCCGAGAAGAGTTATAACATTTATCATAATGGATCGAATCGCTAAAGAAAAGACGAAAGCGTTATATCAGTCAAAGTTGGAAATTTTTTAGTAAAATTGATTTTTTTGCGAAATTCTCCAATATCTCTGTGTTCTGATAGCCCACAGAAGAGATATAACTTTTATCATGATGTATCGAATCCCTGAACTGAAAAAGTAAAGACTTATATCAGGCAAATTTCGAAATTTTTGAGTAAAATTTTTTTTACGAATTTTTCCAATATCTCTGTGTTCTGATACCCCCTAGAAGAGTTATAACTTTTATCATAATGGATCGAATCGCTTAAGTAAAAGACGAAAATTTATATCTGTCAAAGTTCGAAATTTTTTATTAAAATTGGTTTTTCTGCGAATTTCTCCAATATCTCTGTGTTCTGATAGCCCACAGAAGAGATATAACTTTTATCATGATGTATCGAATCGCTGAACTGAAAAAGGAAAGACTTATATAAGGCAAATTTCGAAATTTTTGAGTAAAATTTTTTTTGCGATTTTCTCCAATATCTCTGTGTTCTGATAGCCCAGAGAAGATTTCTAACTTTTATCATAATGGATCGAATCGCTAAAGTGAAAGACGAAAGAGTTATACAGGGTGTCCCATTTTAATGCATCCACGCAAATATTTACGTTCGCTTGCATTTTACTAGAAAATGTATTAGACAAAAGTTGTATGGTTTCGAGGGGTACAAAAGATGGTGTCATTAATTTGACCTCGAATAGTTGCTTAAAGGTCACATGAAGGCCACCTTCAATTTTTTAAATAGAAACGCCTATTTTTTATAGCGTATTCTTGTAGCTTATGTCGAGACGTTTCCAAAACACTATAAACAGATGTCTTTCCGTTAAGTATTTTGCAAGTTGTGACGCTTGAAATTTGGTTGGTTATTTTAATACATCCACGCAAATACTTCCGTTCCCTTGCATTTTACAAGAAAATGTTTCAGACAAAAGTTGTATGGTTCAAAGGGGTTCAACCGTTGATGACCTTGAACTTGACCTTGAAGTCGATTTTCAAAGTCATTTTAAGATTAACAAGTGTTTTTTCAATGGAAACCCGTATTTTTGATCCCGGATTTGGAAAGAGCACAAAATTTTGCATAAAAAATATGTACCAATGTTAGGGCCTAAAAGTATACCATAGGGGACTTTTAGACGAAAACAAGTGATTTTATTTTAGCACTACTTTTTGTGATAAAGTATTTAGCACTACACACGTTAATCAAGCACCCCAAGGGGAACAGAAAACTACTACGTCCACGTCGTTGTTCCTGGGTTATGCTAAATGTAGTGCTAAAATAAAATCACTTGTTTTCGTCTAAAAGTCCCCTATAGTCCACTTTTAGGCCCTACCATGGGTACATATTTTTTACGCAAAACTTTGTGCTCTTTCCAAATCCGGGATCAAAAATAGGGGTTTTCAATGAAAAAACACTTGTTAATCTTAAAATGACTTTGAAAATCGACTTCAAGGTCAAGTTCAAGGTCATCAATGGTTGGCCCCCTTTGAACAATACAACTTTTGTCTGAAACATTTTCTAGTAAAATGCAAGGGAAAGGAAATATTTGCGTGGATGGATTAAAATGGCCCACCAACATTCAAGCTTCACAACTCGCAAAATACTTAACGGAAAGACATTTGTTTATAGTGTTTTGGAAACGTCTCGAGATAAGCTACAAGTATATGCCATAAAAAATAGGGAGGTCCATATAAAAAATTGTAGTTGACCTTCATGTGACCTTTAAGCAACTATTCGAGGTCAAATTAATGACACCATCTTATGTCCCCCTCGAAACCATACAACTTTTGTCTTAAATATTTTCTTGTAAAATGCGAGGGAACGGAAATATTTGCGTGGAGGAATTAAAATGGGACACCCTGTATCAAAGTTCGAAATTTTTGAGTAAAATTTTTTTCGCGAATTTCTCCAATATTTCTGTTTTCTGATAGCCCCCAGAAGAGTTCTAACTTTTATCATGATGGATCGAATCGCTAAAGTGAAAAACGAAAGACTTATATCAGTCAAAGTTCGAAATCTTTGAGTAAAATTTTTTCGCGAATTTCTCCAATATCTCTGTGTTCTGATAGCCCCCAGAATAGTTCTAACTTTTATCATGATCGATCGAGTCGCTAAAGTGAAAAACGAAAGATTTATATCAGTCAAAGTTCGAAATTTTTGAGTAAAATTTTTTTCGCGAATTTCTCCAATATCTCTGTGTTCTGATAGCCCCCAGAATAGTTCTAACTTTTATCATGATCGATCAAGTCGCTAAAGTGAAGAACGAAAGACTTATATCAGTCAAAGTTCGAAATATTTGAGTAAATTTTTTTTTGCGAATTTCTCCAATATCTCTGTGTTCTGATAGCCCCGAGAAGAGTTATAACATTTATCATAATGGATCCAATCGCTAAAGAAAAGACGAAAGCGTTATATCAGTCAAAGTTGGAAATTTTTTAGTAAAATTGATTTTTTTGCGAATTTCTCCAATATCTATGTGTTCTGATAGCCCACAGAAGAGATATAACTTTTATATTGATGTATCGAATCGCTGAACAGAAAAAGGAAAGACTTATATCAGGCAAATTTCGAAATTTTTGAGTAAAATTTTTTTTGCGAATTTCTTCAATATCTCTGTGTGCTGATAGCCCAGAGAAGATTTCTATCTTTTATCATAATGGATCGAATCGCTAAAGTGAAAGACGAAATAGCTATATCAGTCAAAGTTCGAAATTTTTTAGTAAAATTGGTTTTTTTGCGAATTTCTCCAATATCTCTGTGTTCTGATAGCCCACAGAAGAGATATAACTTTTATCATGATGTATCGAATCGCTGAACTGAAAAAGGAAAGACTTATATCAGGCAAATTTCGAAATTTTTGAGTAAAATTATTTTTGCGAATTTCTCCAATATCTCTGCGTTCTGATAGCCCCGAGAAGAGTTATAACATTTATCATAATGGATCGAATAGCTAAAGAAAAGACGAAAGCGTTATATCAGTCAAAGTTGGAAATTTTTTAGTAAAATTGATTTTTTTGCGAATTTCTCCAATATCTCTGTGTTCTGATAGCCCACAGAAGAGATGTAACTTTTATAATGATGTATCGAATCGCTAAAGAAAAGACGAAAGCGTTATATCAGTCAAAGTTCGAAAATTTTGAGGAAAATTTTTTTTGCGAATTTCTCCAATATCTCTGTGTTCTGATAGCCCCGAGAAGAGTTATAACATTTATCATAATGGATCGAATCGCTAAAGTAAAAGACGAAAATGTTATATCAGTCAAAGTTCGAAATTTTTTAGTAAAATTGGTTTTTTTGCAAATTTCTCCAATATCTCTGTGTTCTGATAGCCCACAGAAGAGCTATAACTTTTATCATGATGTATCGAATCGCTGAACTGAAAAAGGAAAGACTTATATCAGGCAAATTTCGAAATTTTTGAGTAAAATTTTTTTTGCAAATTTCTCCAATATCTGTGCGTTCTGATAGCCCGGAGAAGAGTTATAACATTTATCATAATGTATCGAATCGCTAAAGAAAAGACGAAAGCGTTATATCAGTCAAAGTTGGAAATTTTTTAGTAAAATTGATTTTTTTGCGAATTTCTCCAATATCTCTGTGTTCTGATAGCCCACAGAAGAGATATAACTTTTATCATGATGTATCGAATCGCTGAACTGAAAAAGTAAAGACTTATATCAGGCAAATTTCGAAATTTTTGAGTAAAATTTTTTTTACGAATTTTTCCAATATCTCTGTGTTCTGATACCCCCTAGAAGAGTTATAACTTTTATCATAATGGATCGAATCGCTTAAGTAAAAGACGAAAATTTATATCTGTCAAAGTTCGAAATTTTTTATTAATATTGGTTTTTCTGCGAATTTCTCCAATATCTCTGTGTTCTGATAGCCCACAGAAGAGATATAACTTTTATCATGATGTATCGAATCGCTGAACTGAAAAAGGAAAGACTTATATCAGGCAAATTTCGAAAACTTTGAGTAAAATTTTTTTTGCGAATTTCTCCAATATCTCTGCGTTCTGATAGCCCAGAGAAGAGTTATAACATTTATCATAATGGATCGAATCGCTAAAGAAAAGACAAAAACGTTATATCAGTCAAAGTTGGAAATTTTTTAGTAAAATTGATTTTTTTGCGAATTTCTCCAATATCTCTGTGTTCTGATAGCCCCGAGAAGAGTTATAACATTTATCATAATGGATCGAATCGCTAAAGTAAAAGACGAAAATGTTATATCAGTCAAAGTTCGAAATTTTTTAGTAAAATTGGTTTTTTTGCGAATTTCTCCAATATCTATGTGTTCTGATAGCCCACAGAAGAGATATAACTTTTATCATGATGTATCGAATCGCTGAACAGAAAAAGGAAAGACTTATATCAGGCAAATTTCAAAATTTTTGAGTAAAATTTTTTTGCGAATTTCTCCAATATCTCTGTGTTCTGATAGCCCCGAGAAGAGTTATAACATTTATCATAATGGATCGAATCGCTAAAGAAAAGACGAAAGCGTTATATCAGTCAAAGTTGGAAATTTTTTAGTAAAATTGATTTTTTTGCGAATTTCTCCAATATCTCTGTGTTCTGATAGCCCACAGAAGAGATATAACTTTTATCATGATGTATCGAATCGCTGAACTGAAAAAGGAAAGACTTACATCAGGCAAATTTCAAAATTTGTGAGTAAATTTTTTTTTGCGAATTTCTCCAATATCTCTGTGTTCTGATAACCCCGAGAAGAGTTATAACATTTATCATAATGGATCGAGACGCTAAAGTAAAAGACGAAAAAGTTATATCAGTCGAAGTTCGAAATTTTTTAGTAAAATTGGTTTTTTTGCCAATTTCTCCAATTTCTATGTGTTCTGATAGCCCACAGAAGAGATATAACTTATATCATGATGTATCGAATCGCTGAACAGAAAAAGAAAAGACTTATATCAGGCAAATTTCGAAATTTTTGAGTAAAATTTTTTTTGCGAATTTCTTCAATATCTCTGTGTTCTGATAGCCCAGAGAAGATTTCTAACTTTTATCATAATGGATCGAATCGCTAAAGTGAAAGACGAAATAGTTATATCAGTCAAAGTTCGAAAATTTTGAGGAAAATTTTTTTTGCGAATTTCTCCAATATCTCTGCGTTCTGATAGCCCCGAAAAGAGTTATAACATTTATCATAATGGATCGAATCGCTAAAGAAAAGACGAAAGCGTTATATCAGTCATAGTTGGAAATTTTTTAGTAAAATTGATTTTTTTGCGAATTTCTCCAATATCTCTGTGTTCTGATAGCCCCGAGAAGAGTTATAACATTTATCATAATGGATCGAATCGCTAAAGAAAAGACGAAAGCGTTATATCAGTCAAAGTTCGAAATTTTTTAGTAAAATTGGTTTTTTTGCGAATTTCTCCAAAATCTATGTGTTCTGATAGCCCACAGAAGAGATATAACTTTTATCATGATGTATCGAATCGCTGAACTGAAAAAGGAAAGACTTATATCAGGCAAATTTCGAAATCTTTGAGTAAAATTTTTTTTGCGAATTTCTCCAATATCTCTGCGTTCTGATAGCCCAGAGAAGAGTTATAACATTTATCATAATGGATCGAATCGCTAAAGAAAAGACGAAAACGTTATATCAGTCAAAGTTGGAAATTTTTTAGTAAAATTGATTTTTTTGCGAATTTCTCCAATATCTCTGTGTTCTGATAGCCCACAGAAGAGATGTAACTTTTATCATGATGTATCGAATCGCTAAAGAAAAGACGAAAGGGTTATATCAGTCAAAGTTGGAAATTTTTTAGAAAAATTGATTTTTTTGCTAATTTGTCCAATATCTCTGTGTTCTGATAGCCCACAGAAGAGATATAACTTTTATCATGATGTATCGAATCGCTCAACTGAAAAAGGAAAGGCTTATATCAGGCAAATTTCAAAATTTGTGAGTAAATTTTTTTTTGCGAATTTCTCCAATATCTCTGTGTTCTGATAACCCCGAGAAGAGTTATAACATTTATCATAATGGATCGAGTCGCTAAAGTAAAAGACGAAAAAGTTATATCAGTCAAAGTACGAAATTTTTTAGTAAAATTGGTTTTTTTGCCAATTTCTCCAAAATCTATGTGTTCTGATAGCCCACAGAAGAGATATAACTTTTATCATGATGTATCGAATCGCTGAACAGAAAAAGGAAAGACTTATATCAGGCAAATTTCGAAATTTTTGAGTAAAATTTTTTTTGCGAATTTCTTCAATATCTCTGTGTTCTGATAGCCCAGAGAAGATTTCTAACTTTTATCATAATGGATCGAATCGCTAAAGTGAAAGACGAAATAGTTATATCAGTCAAAGTTCGAAAATTTTGAGGAAAATTTTTTTTGCGAATTTCTCCAATATCTCTGTGTTCTGATAGCCCCGAGAAGAGTTATAACATTTATCATAATGGATCGAATCGCTAAAGAAAAGACGAAAGCGTTATATCAGTCAAAGTTGGAAATTTTTTAGTAAAATTGATTTTTTTGCGAAATTCTCCAATATCTCTGTGTTCTGATAGCCCACAGAAGAGATATAACTTTTATCATGATGTATCGAATCCCTGAACTGAAAAAGTAAAGACTTATATCAGGCAAATTTCGAAATTTTTGAGTAAAATTTTTTTTACGAATTTTTCCAATATCTCTGTGTTCTGATACCCCCTAGAAGAGTTATAACTTTTATCATAATGGATCGAATCGCTTAAGTAAAAGACGAAAATTTATATCTGTCAAAGTTCGAAATTTTTTATTAAAATTGGTTTTTCTGCGAATTTCTCCAATATCTCTGTGTTCTGATAGCCCACAGAAGAGATATAACTTTTATCATGATGTATCGAATCGCTGAACTGAAAAAGGAAAGACTTATATAAGGCAAATATCGAAATTTTTGAGTAAAATTTTTTTTCGATTTTCTCCAATATCTCTGTGTTCTGATAGCCCAGAGAAGATTTCTAACTTTTATCATAATGGATCGAATCGCTAAAGTGAAAGACGAAAGAGTTATACAGGGTGTCCCATTTTAATGTATCCACATAAATATTTACGTTCGCTTGCATTTTACTACAAAATGTTTTAGACAAAAGTTGTATGGTTTCGAGGGGTACATAAGATGGTGTCATTAATTTGACCTCGAATAGTTGCTTAAAGGTCACATGAAGGCCACCTTCAATTTTTTAAATAGAAACGCCTATTTTTTATAGCGCATTCTTGTAGCTCATGTCGAGACGTTTCCAAAACACTATAAACAAATGTCTTTCCGTTAAGTATTTTGCAAGTTGTGAAGCTTGAAATTTGGATGGTTATTTTAATACATCCACGCAAATACTTCCGTTCCCTTGCATTTTACAAGAAAATGTTTCAGACAAAAGTTGTATGGTTCAAAGGGGTTCAACCGTTGATGACCTTGAACTTGACCTTGAAGTCGATTTTCAAAGTCATTTTAAGATTAACAAGTGTTTTTTCAATGGAAACCCGTATTTTTGATCCCGGATTTGGAAAGAGCACAAAATTTTGCATAAAAAATATGTACCAATGTTAGGGCCTAAAAGTATACCATAGGGGACTTTTAGACGAAAACAAGTGATTTTATTTTAGCACTACTTTTTGCGATAAAGTATTTAGCACTACACACGTTAATCAAGCACCCCAAGGGGAACAGAAAACTACTACGTCCACGTCGTTGTACCTGGGTTATGCTAAAGGTAGTGCTAAAATAAAATCACTTGTTTTCGTCTAAAAGTCCCCTATAGTCCACTTTTAGGCCCTACCATGTGTACATATTTTTTACGCAAAACTTTGTGCTCTTTCCAAATCCGGGATCAAAAATAGGGGTTTCCAATGAAAAAACACATGTTAATCTTAAAATGACTTTGAAGATCGACTTCAAGGTCAAGTTCAAGGTCATCAATGGTTGGCCTCCTTTGAACAATACAACTTTTGTCTGAAACATTTTCTAGTAAAATGCAAGGGAACGGAAATATTTGCCTGGATGGATTAAAATGGCCCACCAACATTCAAGCTTCACAACTCGCAAAATACTTTTCGGAAAGACATTTGTTTATAGTGTTTTGGAAACGTCTCGAGATAAGCTACAAGTATATGCCATAAAAAATAGGGAGGTCCTTTTAAAAAATTGTAGTTGACCTTCATGTGACCTTTAAGCAACTATTCGAGGTCAAATTAATGACACCATCTTATGTCCCCCTCGAAACCATACAACTTTTGTCTTAAATATTTTCTTGTAAAATGCGAGGGAACGGAAATATTTGCGTGGAGGAATTAAAATGGGACACCCTGTATCAAAGATCGAAATTTTTGAGTAAAATTTTTTTCGCGAATTTCTCCAATATTTCTGTTTTCTGATAGCCCCCAGAAGAGTTCTAACTTTTATCATGATGGATCGAATCGCTAAAGTGAAAAACGAAAGACTTATATCAGTCAAAGTTCGAAATTTTTGAGTAAAACTTTTTTCGCGAATTTCTCCAATATCTCTGTGTTCTGATAGCCCACAGAAGAGATATAACTTTTATCATGATGTATCGAATCGATGAACTGAAAAAGGAAAGACTTATATCAGGCAAATTTCAAAATTTTTGAGTAAATTTTTTTTTGCGAATTTCTCCAATATCTCTGTGTTCTGATAACCCCGAGAAGAGTTATAACATTTATCATAATGGATCGAGTCGCTAAAGTAAAAGACGAAAAAGTTATATCAGTCAAAGTTCGAAATTTTATAGTAAAATTGGTTTTTTTGCGAATTTCTCCAATATCTCTGTGTTCTGATAGCCCACAGAAGAGATATAACTTTTATCATGATGTATCGAATCGCTGAACTGAAAAAGGAAAGCCTTATATCAGGCAAATTTCGAAATTTTTGAGTAAAATTTTTTTTGCGAATATCTCCAATATCTCTGCGTTCTGATAGCCCCGAAAAGAGTTATAACATTTATCATAATGGATCGAATCGCTAAAGAAAAGACGAAAGCGTTATATCAGTCATAGTTGGAAATTTTTTAGTAAAATTGATTTTTTTGCGAATTTCTCCAATATCTCTGTGTTCTGATAGCCCACAGAAGAGATATAACTTTTATCATGATGTATCGAATCGCTGAACATAAAAAGGAAAGACTTATATCAGGCAAATTTCAAAATTTTTGAGTAAAATTTTTTTTGCGAATTTCTCCAATATCTCTGGGTTCTGACAGCCGCGAGAAGAGTTATAACATTTATCATAATGGATCGAATCGCTAAAGAAAAGACGAAAGCGTTATATCAGTCAAAGTTCGAAATTTTTTAGTAAAATTGGTTTTTTTGCGAATTTCTCCAAAATCTCTGTGTTCTGATAGCCCACAGAAGAGATGTAACTTTTATCATGATGTATCGAATCGCTAAAGAAAAGACGAAAGGGTTATATCAGTCAAAGTTGGAAATTTTTTAGTAAAATTGATTTTTTTGCTAATTTGTCCAATATCTCTGTGTTCTGATAGCCCACAGAAGAGATATAACTTTTATCATGATGTATCGAATCGCTGAACTGAAAAAGGAAAGGCTTATATCAGGCAAATTTCAAAATTTGTGAGTAAATTTTTTTTGCGAATTTCTCCAATATCTCTGTGTTCTGATAACCCCGAGAAAAGTTATAACATTTATCATAATGGATCGAGTCGCTAAAGTAAAAGACGAAAAAGTTATATCAGTCAAAGTACGAAATTTTTTAGTAAAATCGGTTTTTTTGCCAATTTCTCCAAAATCTATGTGTTCTGATAGCCCACAGAAGAGATATAACTTTTATCATGATGTATCGAATCGCTGAACAGAAAAAGGAAAGACTTATATCAGGCAAATTTCGAAATTTTTGAGTAAAATTTTTTTTGCGAATTTCTTCAATATCTCTGTGTTCTGATAGCCCAGAGAAGATTTCTAACTTTTATCATAATGGATCGAATCGCTAAAGTGAAAGACGAAATAGTTATATCAGTCAAAGTTCGAAAATTTTGAGGAAAATTTTTTTTGCGAATTTCTCCAATATCTCTGTGTTCTGATAGCCCCGAGAAGAGTTATAACATTTATCATAATGGATCGAATCGCTAAAGTAAAAGACGAAAATGTTATATCAGTCAAAGTTCGAAATTTTTTAGTAAAATTGGTTTTTTTGAAAATTTCTCCAATATCTCTGTGTTCTGATAGCCCACAGAAGAGCTATAACTTTTATCATGATGTATCGAATCGCTGAACTGAAAAAGGAAAGACTTATATAAGGCAAATTTCGAAATTTTTGAGTAAAATTTTTTTTGCGATTTTCTCCAATATCTCTGTGTTCTGATAGCCCAGAGAAGATTTCTAACTTTTATCATAATGGATCGAATCGCTAAAGTGAAAGACGAAATAGTTATATAAGTCAAAGTTCGAAATTTTTTAGTAAAATTTTTTTTTTCGAATTTCTCCAATATCTCTGTGTTCTGATAGACCCGAGAAGAGTTATAACATTTATCATAATGGATCGAGTCGCTAAAGTAAAAGACGAAAAAGTTATATCAGTCAAAGTTCGAAATTTTTTAGTAAAATTGGTTTTTTTGCCAATTTCTCCAAAATCTATGTGTTCTGATAGCCCACAGAAGAGATATAACTTTTATCATGATGTATCGAATCGCTGAACAGAAAAAGGAAAGTCTTATATCAGGCAAATTTCGAAATTTTTGAGTAAAATTTTTTTTGCGAATTTCTTCATTATCTCTGTGTTCTGATAGCCCAGAGAAGATTTCTAATTTTTATCATAATGGATCGAATCGCTAAAGTGAAAGACGAAAGAGTTATACAGGGTGTCCCATTTTAATGCATCCACGCAAATACTTCCGTTCCCTTGCATTTTACAAGAAAATGTTTCAGACAAAAGTTGTATGGTTCAAAGGGGTTCAACCGTTGATGACCTTGAACTTGACCTTGAAGTCGATTTTCAAAGTCATTTTAAGATTAACAAGTGTTTTTTCAATGGAAACCCGTATTTGGAAAGAGCACAAAATTTTGCATAAAAAATATGTACCAATGTTAGGGCCTAAAAGTATACCATAGGGGACTTTTAGACGAAAACAAGTGATTTTATTTTAGCACTACTTTTTGTGATAAAGTATTTAGCACTACACACGTTAATCAAGCACCCCAAGGGGAACAGAAAACTACTACGTCCACGTCGTTGTTCCTGGGTTATGCTAAAGGTAGTGCTAAAATAAAATCACTTGTTTTCGTCTAAAAGTCCCCTATAGTCCACTTTTAGGCCCTACCATGCGTACATATTTTTTACGCAAAACTTTGTGCTCTTTCCAAATCCGGGATCAAAAATAGGTGTTTCCAATGAAAAAACACTTGTTAATCTTAAAATGACTTTGAAAATCGACTTCAAGGTCAAGTTCAAGGTCATCAATGGTTGGCCCCCTTTGAACAATACAACTTTTGTCTGAAACATTTTCTAGTAAAATGCAAGGGAACGGAAATATTTGCGTGGATGAATTAAAATGGCCCACCAACATTCAAGCTTCACAACTCGCAAAATACTTAACGGAAAGACATTTGTTTATAGTGTTTTGGAAACGTCTCGAGATAAGCTACAAGTATATGCCATAAAAAATAGGGAGGTCCATATAAAAAATTGTAGTTGACCTTCATGTGACCTTTAAGCAACTATTCGAGGTCAAATTAATGACACCATCTTATGTCCCCCTCGAAACCATACAACTTTTGTCTTAAATATTTTCTTGTAAAATGCGAGGGAACGGAAATATTTGCGTGGAGGAATTAAAATGGGACACCCTGTATCAAAGTTCGAAATTTTTGAGTAAAATTTTTTTCGCGAATTTCTCCAATATTTCTGTTTTCTGATAGCCCCCAGAAGAGTTCTAACTTTTATCATGATGGATCGAATCGCTAAAGTGAAAAACGAAAGACTTATATCAGTCAAAGTTCGAAATCTTTGAGTAAAACTTTTTTCGCGAATTTCTCCAATATCTCTGTGTTCTGATAGCCCACAGAAGAGATATAACTTTTATCATGATGTATCGAATCGATGAACTGAAAAAGGAAAGACTTATATCAGGCAAATTTCAAAATTTTTGAGTAAATTTTTTTTTGCGAATTTCTCCAATATCTCTGTGTTCTGATAACCCCGAGAAGAGTTATAACATTTATCATAATGGATCGAGTCGCTAAAGTAAAAGACGAAAAAGTTATATCAGTCAAAGTTCGAAATTTTATAGTAAAATTGGTTTTTTTGCGAATTTCTTCAATATCTCTGTGTTCTGATAGCCCACAGAAGAGATATAACTTTTATCATGATGTATCGAATCGCTGAACTGAAAAAGGAAAGACTTATATCAGGCAAATTTCGAAATCTTTGAGTAAAATTTTTTTTGCGAATTTCTCCAATATCTCTGCGTTCTGATAGCCCAGAGAAGAGTTATAACATTTATCATAATGGATCGAATCGCTAAAGAAAAGACGAAAGCGTTATATCAGTCAAAGTTGGAAATTTTTTAGTAAAATTGATTTTTTTGCGAATTTCTCCAATATCTCTGTGTTCTGATAGCCCACAGAAGAGATATAACTTTTATCATGATGTATCGAATCGCTAAAGAAAAGACGAAAGCGTTATATCAGTCAAAGTTGGAAATTTTTTAGTAAAATTGATTTTTTTGCTAATTTGTCCAATATCTCTGTGTTCTGATAGCCCACAGAAGAGATATAACTTTTATCATGATGTATCGAATCGCTGAACTGAAAAAGGAAAGACTTATATCAGGCAAATTTCGAAATTTTTGAGTAAAATTTTTTTTGCGATTTTCTCCAATATCTCTGTGTTCTGATAGCCCAGAGAAGATTTCTAACTTTTATCATAATGGATCGAATCGCTAAAGTGAAAGACGAAATAGTTATATCAGTCAAAGTACGAAATTTTTTAGTAAAATTTTTTTTTTTCGAATTTCTCCAATATCTCTGTGTTCTGATAGCCCCGAGAAGAGTTATAACATTTATCATAATGGATCGAATCGCTAAAGTAAAAGACGAAAAAGTTATATCAGTCAAAGTTCGAAATTTTTTAGTAAAATTGGTTTTTTTGCGAATTTCTCCAATATCTCTGTGTTCTGATAGCCCACAGAAGAGATATAACTTTTATCATGATGTATCGAATCGCTGAACAGAAAAAGGAAAGACTTATATCAGGCAAATTTCAAAATTTTTGAGTAAAATTTTTTTTGCGAATTTCTCCAATATCTCTGTGTTCTGTTAGCCCCGAGAAGAGTTATAACATTTATCATAATGGATCGAATCGCTAAAGAAAAGACGAAAGCGTTATATCAGTCAAAGATCGAAATTTTTTAGTAAAATTGGTTTTTTTTCGAATTTCTCCAAAATCTATGTCTTCTGATAGCCCACAGAAGAGATATAACTTTTATCATGATGTATCGAATCGCTGAACAGAAAAAGGAAAGACTTATATCAGGCAAATTTCGAAATTTTTGAGTAAAATTTTTTTTGCGAATTTCTCCAATATCTCTGTGTTCTGATAGCCCAGAGAAGATTTCTAACTTTTATCATAATGGATCGAATCGCTAAAGTGAAAGACGAAATAGTTATATCAGTCAAAGTTCGAAAATTTTGAGGAAAATTTTTTTTGCGAATTTCTCCAATATCTCTGTGTTCTGATAGCCCACAGAAGAGATATAACTTTTATCATGATGTATCGAATCGCTGAACTGAAAAAGGAAAGGCTTATATCAGGCAAATTTCAAAATTTGTGAGTAAATTTTTTTTGCGAATTTCTCCAATATCTCTGTGTTCTGATAACCCCGAGAAGAGTTATAACATTTATCATAATGGATCGAGTCGCTAAAGTAAAAGACGAAAAAGTTATATCAGTCAAAGTTCGAAATTTTTTAGTAAAATTGGTTTTTTTGTCAATTTCTCCAAAATCTATGTGTTCTGATAGCCCACAGAAGAGATATAACTTTTATCATAATGTATCGAATCGCTGAACAGAAAAAGGAAAGTCTTATATCAGGCAAATTTCGAAATTTTTGAGTAAAATTTTTTTTGCGAATTTCTTCAATATCTCTGTGTTCTGATAGCCCAGAGAAGATTTCTAACTTTTATCATAATAGATCGAATCGCTAAAGTGAAAGACGAAAGAGTTATACAGGCTGTCCCATTTTAATGCATCCACGCAAATATTTACGTTCGCTTGCATTTTACTAGAAAATGTATTAGACAAAAGTTGTATGGTTTCGAGGGGTACATAAGATGGTGTCATTAATTTGACCTCGAATAATTGCTTAAAGGTCACATGAAGGACACCTTCAATTTTTTAAATAGAAACGCCTATTTTGTATAGCGTATTCTTGTAGCTTATGTCGAGACGTTTCCAAAACACTATAAACAAATGTCTTTCCGTGAAGTATTTTGCAAGTTGTGACGCTTGAAATTAGGTTGGTTATTTTAATACATCCACGCAAATACTTCCGTTCCCTTGCATTTTACAAGAAAATGTTTCAGACAAAAGTTGTATGGTTCAAAGGGGTTCAACCGTTGATGACCTTGAACTTGACCTTGAAGTCGATTTTCAAAGTCATTTTAAGATTAACAAGTGTTTTTTCAATGGAAACCCGTATTTTTGATCCCGGATTTGAAAGAGCACAAAATTTTGCATAAAAAATATGTACCAATGTTAGGGCCTAAAAGTATACCATAGGGGACTTTTAGACGAAAACAAGTGATTTTATTTTAGCACTACTTTTTGTGATAAAGTATTTAGCACTACACACGTTAATCAAGCACCCCAAGGGGAACAGAAAACTACTACGTCCACGTCGTTGTTCCTGGGTTATGCTAAAGGTAGTGCTAAAATAAAATCACTTGTTTTCGTCTAAAAGTCCCCTATAGTCCACTTTTAGGCCCTACCATGGGTACATATTTTTTACGCAAAACTTTGTGCTCTTTCCAAATCCGGGATCAAAAATAGGGGTTTCCAATGAAAAAACACTTGTTAATCTTAAAATGACTTTGAAAATCGACTTCAAGGTCAAGTTCAAGGTCATCAATGATTGGCCCCCTTTGAACAATACAACTTTTGTCTGAAACATTTTCTAGTAAAATGCAAGGGAACGGAAATATTTGCGTGGAGGAATTAAAATGGGACACCCTGTATCAAAGTTCGAAATTTTTGAGTAAAATTTTTTTCGCGAATTTCTCCAATATTTCTGTTTTCTGATAGCCCCCAGAAGAGTTCTAACTTTTATCATGATGGATCGAATCGCTAAAGTGAAAAACGAAAGACTTATATCAGTCAAAGTTCGAAATCTTTGAGTAAAACTTTTTTCGCGAATTTCTCCAATATCTCTGTGTTCTGATAGCCCCCAGAATAGTTCTAACTTTTATCATGATCGATCGAGTCGCTAAAGTGAAAAACGAAAGATTTATATCAGTCACAGTTCGAAATCTTTGAGTAAAATTTTTTTCGCGAATTTCTCCAATATCTCTGTGTTCTGATAGCCCCCAGAATAGTTCTAACTTTTATCATGATCGATCGAGTCGCTAAAGTGAAAAACGAAAGACTCATATCCGTCAAAGTTCGAAATATTTGAGTAAATTTTTTTTGGCGAATTTCTCCAATATCTCTGTGTTCTGATATCCCCGAGAAGAGTTATAACATTTATCATAATGAATCGAATCGCTAAAGAAAAGACGAAAGCGTTATATCAGTCAAAGTTGGAAATTTCTTAGTAAAATTGATTTTTTTGCGAATTTCTCCAATATCTCTGTGTTCTGATAGCCCACAGAAGAGATATAACTTTTATCATGATGTATCGAATCGCTGAACAGAAAAAGGAAAGACTTATATCAGGCAAATTTCGAAATTTTTGAGTAAAATTTTTTTGCGAATTTCTTCAATATCTCTGTGTTCTGATAGCCCAGAGGAGATTTCTAACTTTTATCATAATGGATCGAATCGCTAAAGTGAAAGACGAAATAGTTATATCAGTCAAAATTCGAAAATTTTGAGGAAAACTTTTTTTGCGAATTTCTCCAATATCTCTGTGTTCTGATAGCCCCGAGAAGAGTTATAACATTTATCATAATGGATCGAATCGCTAAAGTAAAAGACAAAAGTGTTATATCAGTCAAAGTTCAAAATTTTTTAGTAAAATTTTTTTTTTCGAATTTCTCCAACATCTCTGTGTTCTGATAGCCCAGAGAAGAGTTATAACATTTATCATAATGGATCGAATCGCTAAAGATAAGACGAAAGCGTTATATCAGTCAAAGTTGGAAATTTTTTAGTAAAATTAATTTTTTTGCGAATTTCTAAAATATCTCTTTGTTCTGATAGCCCACAGAAGAGATATAACTTTTATCATGATGTATCGAATCGCTGAACTGAAAAAGGAAAGACTTATATCAGGCAAATTTCAAAATTTTTGAGTAAAATTTTTTTTGCGAATTTCTCCAATATCTCTGTGTTCTAATAGCCCACAGAAGATTTCTAACTTTTATCATAATGGATCGAATCGCTAAAGTGAAAGACGAAATAGTTATATCAGTCAAAGTTCAAAAATTTTGAGGAAAATTTTTTTTGCGAATTTCTCCAATATCTTTGTGTTCTGATAGCCCCGAGAAGAGTTATAACATTTATCATAATGGATCGAATCGCTACAGAAAAGACGAAAGCGTTATATCAGTCAAAGTTGGAAATTTTTTAGAAAAAAATTGATTTTTTTGCGAATTTCTCCAATATCTCTGTGTTCTGATAGCCCCGAGAAGAGTTATAACATTTATCATAATGGATCGAATCGCTAAAGAAAAGACGAAAACGTTATATCAGTCAAAGTTGGAAATTTTTTAGAAAAAAATTGATTTTTTTGCGAATTTCTCCAATATCTCTGTGTTCTGATAGCCCACAGAAGAGATATAACTTTTATCATGATGTATCGAATCGCTGAACTGTAAAAGGAATGACTTATATCAGGCAAATTTCGAAATTTCTGAGTAAAATTTTTTTTGCGAATTTCAACGATATCTCTGTGTTCTGATAGCCCGAGAAGAGTTATAACATTTATCATAATGGACCGAATCGCTAAAGTAAAAAACGAAAGTGTTATATCAGTCAAAGTTCGAAATTTTTTAGTAAAATTGTTTTTTTTTCGAATTTCTCCAATATCTCTGTGTTCTGATATCCCCGAGAAGAGTTATAACTTTTATCATAATGGATCGAATCGCTAAAGTGAAAGACGAAATAGTTATATCAGTCAAAGTTCGAAAATTTTGAGGAAAATTTTTTTTTCGAATTTCTCCAATATCTCTGTGTTCTGATAGCCCCGAGAAGAGTTATAACATTTATCATAATGGATCGAATCGCTAAAGAAAAGACGAAAGCGTTATATCAGTCAAAGTTGGAAATTTTTTAGTAAAATTGATTTTTTTGCGAATTTCTTCAATATCTCTGTGTTCTGATAGCCCACAGAAGAGATATAACTTTTATCATGGTGTATCGAATCGCTGAACTGAAAAAGGAAAGACTTATATCAGGCAAATTTCGAAATATTTGAGTAAAATTTTTTTTGCTTACTTCTCCAATATCTCTGTGTTCTGATAGCCCAGAGAAGATTTCTAACTTTTATCATAATGGATCGAATCGCTAAAGTGAAAGACGAAATAGTTATATCAGTCGAAATTCGAAAATTTTGAGGAAAATTTTTTTTGCGAATTTCTCCAATATCTCTGTGTTCTGATAGCCCCGAGAAGAGTTATAACATTTATCATAATGGATCGAATCGCTAAAGTAAAAGATGAAAGTGTTATATCAGTCAAAGTTCGAAATTTTTTAGTAAAATTGTTTTTTTTTCTAATTTCTCCAATATCTCTGTGTTCTGATAGCCCACAGAAGAGATATAACTTTTATCATGGTGTATCGAATCGCTGAACTGAAAAAGGAAAGACTTATATCAGGCAAATTTCGAAATATTTGAGTAAAATTTTTTTTGCGAATTTCTCCAATATCTCTGTGTTCTGATAGCCCCGAGAAGAGTTATAACTTTTATCATAATGGATCGAATCGCTAAATTAAAAGACGAAAAAGTTATATCAGTCAAACTTCGAAATTTTTTAGTAAAATTGGTATTTTTGCGAATTTTTCCAATATCTATGTGTTCTGATGGCCCACAGATGAGATATAACTTTTATCATGATGTATCGAATCGCTGAACTGAAAAAGGAAAGACTTATATCAGGCGAATTTCGAAATTTTGAGTAAAATTTTTTTTGCGAATTTCTCCAATATCTCTGTGTTCTGATAGCCCAGAGGAGATTTCTAACTTTTATCATAATGGATCGAATCGCTAAAGTGAAAGACGAAACAGTTATATCAGTCAAAATTCGAAAAATTTGAGGAAAATTTTTTTTGCGAATTTTTCCAATATTTCTGTGTTCTGATAGCCCCGAGAAAAGTTATATCATTTATCATAATGGATCGAATCGCTAAAGAAAAGACGAAAGCGTTATATCAGTCAAAGTTCGAAATTTATTAGTAAAATTGGTTTTTTTACGAATTTCTCCAATATCTCTGTGTTCTGATAGCCCACAGAAGTGATATAACTTTTATCATGATGTATCGAATCGCTGAACTGAAAAAGGAAAGACTTATATCAGGCAAATTTCGAAACTTTTGAGTAAAATTTTTTTTGCGAATTTCTCCAATATCTCTGTGTTCTGATAACCCCGAGATGAGTTATAACATTTATCATAATGGATCGAATCGCTAAAGTAAAGGACGAAAGACTTATATCAGTCAAAGTTAGAAATTTTTTAGTAAAATTGCTTTTTTTGCGAATTTCTCCAATATCTCTGTGTTCTGATAGCCCCCAGAAGAGTTCTAACTTTTATCATGATCGATCGAGTCGCTAAAGAGAAAAACGAAAGACTTATATCCGTCAAAGTTCGAAATCTTTGAGTAAAATTCCTTTCGCGAATTTCTCCAATATTTCTGTGTTCTGATAGCCCCCAGAAGTGTTCTAACTTATAGCATAATGGATCGAATCGCTAAAGTGAAAAACGAAAGATTTATACAAGGTGTCCCATTTTAAAACATCCACACAAATATTTCCGTTCCCTTGCATTTTACAAGAAAATGTTTCAGACAAAAGTTGTATGGTTCAAAGGGGGCCAACCGTTGATGACCTTGAACTTGACCTTGAAGTCGATTTTCAAAGTCATTTTAAGATTAACAAGTATTTTTTCAATGGCAACCCGTATTTTTGATCCCGGATTTGGAAAGAGTACAAAATTTTGCGTAAAAAATATGTACCCATGTTAGGGCCTAAAAGTGGACCATAGGGGAATTTTAGACGAAAACAGGTGATTTTATTTTAGCACTACTTTTTGTGATAAAGTATTTAGCACTACACACGTTAATCAAGCACCCCAAAGATAACAGAAAACTACTACGTCCACGTCGTTGTTCCTGGGTAATGCTAAAAGTAGTGCTGAAATAAAATCGCATGTTTTCGTCTAAAAGTCCCCTATAGTCCACTTTTAGGACCTAACATGCGTACATTTTTTTACGCAAAATTTTGTGCTCTTTCCAAATCCGGGATCAAAAATACGGGTTTCCATTGAAAAAACACTTGTTAATCTTAAAATGACTTTGAAATCGACTTCAAGATCAAGTTCAAGGTCATCATTGGTTTGCCCCCTGTGAACCATACAACTTCTGTCTGAAACATTTTCTTGTAAAATGCAAGGGAACGGAAATATTTGCGTGGATGAATTAAAATGGCCCACCATAATTCGACCGTCACAACTCGCAAAATCCTTAACGGAAAGAAATTTGTTTATAGTGTTTTGGAAACGTCTCGAGATAAGCTACAAGATTATGCAATAAAAACTAGGAAGTTCCATTTAAAAAATAGTAGGTGACATTCATGTGACCTTTAAGCAACTATTCCAGGTCTAATTAATGACAGCATCTTATGTCCCCCTCGAAACCATACAACTTTTGTCTGAAACATTTTCTTGTAAAATGCAAGGGAACCGAAATATTTTCGTGGACGTATTAAAATGGGACACCCTGTATCAGTCAAAGTTCGAAATTTTTGAGTAAAATTTTTTTCGCGAATTACTCCAATATTTCTGTTTTCTGATAGCCCCCAGAAGATTTCTAACTTTTATCACGATGGATCGAATCGTTAAAGTGAAAAACGAAAGACTTATATCAGTTAAAGTATGAAATTTTTGAGTAAAATTTTTTTCGCGAATTTATCCAATATTTCTGTGTTCTGATAGCCCCCAGAACAGTTCTAACTTTATCATAATGGATCGAATGGCTAAAGAGAAGAATGAAAAAGTTATATCAGTCAGAGTACGAAACATTTGAGTAGAATTTTTTTTGCGAATATTTCCAATATCTCTGTGTTCTAAAAGCCCCCGAAGGTTTTAACTTTTATCATGATGTATCGAATCGCTGAACTGAAAAAGGAAAGACTTATATCAGGCAAATTTCGAAATTTTTGCGGAAAATTTTTTTTGCGAATTTCTCCAATATCTCTGTGTTCTGATAGCCCAGAGAAGATTTCTAACTTTTATCATAATGGATCGAATCGCTAAAGTAAAAGACGAAAGTGTTATATCAGTCAAAGTTCGAAATTTTTTAGTAAAATTGGTTTTTTTACGAATTTCTCCAATATCTCTGTGTTCTTATAGCCCACAGAAAAGATATAACTTTTATCATGATGTATCGAATCGCTGAACTGAAAAAGGGAAGACTTATATCAGGCAAATTTCGAAATTTTTGAGTAAAATTTTTTGCGAATTTCTCCAATATATCTGTGTTCTGATAGCACAGAGGAGATTTCTAACTTTTATCATAATGGATCGAATCGCTAAAGTGAAAGACGAAAGAGTTATATCAGTCAAAGTTCGAAATTTTTTAGTAAAATTGGTTTTTTTGCGAATTTCTCTAATATCTGTGTGTTCTGATAGCCCACAGAAAAGATATAACTTTTATCGTGATGTATCGAATCGCTGAACTGAAAAAGGGAAGACTTATATCAGGCAAATTTCGAAATTTTTGAATAAAATTTTTTTTGCGAATTTCTCCAATATCTCTGTGTTCTGATAACCCCGAGATGAGTTATAACATTTATCATAACGGATCGAATCGCTAAAGTAAAAGACGAAAGAGTTATATCAGTCAAAGTTCGAAATTTTTTAGTAAAATTGTTTTTTTTTGCCAATTTCTCCAATATCTCTGTGTTCTAATAGCCCCGAGAAGAGTTATAACATTTATCATAATGGATCTAATCGCTAAAGTAAAAGACGAAAGACTTATATCAGTCAAAGTTCGAAATTTTTTAGTAAAATTGCTTTTTTTGCGAATTTCTCCAATATCTCTGTGTTCTGATAGCCCACAGAAGAAATATAACTTTTATCATGATGTATCGAATCGCTGAACTGAAAAAGGAAAGACTTATATCAGGCAAATTTCGAACTTTTAGAGTAAAATTTTTTTTGCGATTTTCTCCAATATCTCTGTGTTCTGATTCCCCAGAGAAGATTTCTAACTTTTATCATAATGGATCGAATCGCTAAAGTGAAAGACGAAAGAGTTATATCAGTCAAAGTTCCAAAATTTTGAGGAAAATTATTTTTGTAAATTTCTCCAATATCTTTGTGTTTTGATAGCCCCGAGAAGAGTTATAACATTTATCATAATGGATAGAATCGCTGATGTAAAAGACGAAAGCGTTATATCAGTCAAAGTTCGAAATTTTTTAGTAAAATTGGTTTTTTTGCGAATTTCTCCAATATCTGTGTGTTCTGATAGCCCACAGAAAAGATATAACTTTTATCGTGATGTATCGAATCGCTGAACTGAAAAAGGGAAGACTTATATCTTTTTTTTTTTTTTTTTTTGTTTACGGAGAGGAAATGCGTTACCGCATACCCCAGACCTCGGGGGAGGCCTGGTGGTTATGTGGGGCTCTTCCCCGCCGACGACGTGTCGGCGGAGACATACCCACTAAAACCTCTCCGGGTGTCCTGCCCTGGTCCATGACTGGGGGACTCCGGGAACGCGTGCAGCATACTTCCGGAGCCCCCCGGACCTGTCGGCTGAGCCGACTCGTCTCGCCGGGGGCACCCAAACATTGGGTCCCCCGGCAGGGCATCGAGGCTTGTCTGCCTTAGGTCGGGGAGAGGGGACACCGTCCCCTCCCCGCCTCTTCCCCTGTTGTTGTTGGGGGTATGGGCCCGGGGTTCCGGCCCCCGCCGGAGTGGTCCCGGGTCTAGCCGTGCCTCGTAGATGGGCGTCGGCTCCCACAGATTCACGGGAGATGGAAAGCTTGGCCATCTCCGCCCGGCGAGTCTGGGAGGGTTGTCTTCCTCCCGTTTGTGCGTGGGAGGGAGGCCCTCCCTCCATGTTAGTCGGTAGTGTTAGTTGCGGCTCGCTTTCTCGCCCTGCTTCGGGTCCGCAAGGCCGGGCCTTCAGCAGGGCTGGGAGGGGCCTCGACCGGCGGGACGCTGCCATTACCCCCCCTCCTCTTCTTCTTCGATGGTCGGGAGAGAGGGAGACACTGCCCCCTCAGCCTCCCTTCTTCTTCTTTTACGGGGGGACCCCCACCGCCTCGTGGGTCCGGGCGGTCTCGCGGAGGACGGGGGTCCCCGCCGCCTCCACCGCCTCTTCGGGGGGGTCGACGTCTACGACGGCTACGACGGCCTCTCCCCCCCGGTCTTCCTCCTCACTGTCTCTGCCTCTCTCTCTCTGCCCTCTCTCTGTGTGCGTGAGTATCGCCCTGACGTGCCTTTTCTGCTCTGTCGCTTTCGAAGCTTTGCTGCCGCTTTTTGCCCTCCGGGGCTGCTTGTTACAGGTCTCTCCTGTCAAGAGCTTTCTTGCTTGGCGCCTGCCTCCTGGGTGAGAATACCTCCGCCGTTTTCGCTCTCCTTTCACGGTTTTTAATCTACTGCTGCGGCATAACCTCACTTTCACCGGTGGTCGCGCGCGCTGTCATCCGGACGGGTCTGTTCGTGCATGCTGATTTGCGGACCGCTCTCGCCTGCGCGCGCCGAGCTCGAGTACGTTCGTGGGTCGCCAGCCAATCGGTTTCTCTCACTGGTCAGTCAGCCTCTCTTTCCAGCCAATCAGCTTTTCCTTCGTCGCCATGACGCTTGCGTGCACGGTTTGCAAGCGCTACATCTCCATCACTGATGCCTTGTGCTGCGATCGCAATCCCAAGCACATCTATCATGAAGTGTGTGCGTCAAGCCTGCTGGATCGTGCGTCGCGGTCCGATTCCCTGGTGCTTCCATGCCCTGCTTGCCGTGATTTGGGCCTCGTTGGGGGCCTGTCGGATTCCCGTGGCCCGATGCCTGCGAGTGGCGGAGCCACGTCATCTGCTCTTCCTCCCTCGGATCTCAGGGATCTTATCGCCACTGTGCTGGCTAAGGTGGAGGGCATTGAGCGCAGTCTGCAGGATCTTCCGGCCATGAGGGATCAGCTGCGAGAGCTTCCCGCCGTGAGGACGCAGCTGGCTTCCCTCGAGAGAAGCGTCCAACAGTCTCTCGGTACCATCGAGGCCAGAACTGAGGAGTTGGCGGCATCTGTGTGCCGGGTCGATGCGGGGCAGGCTGCTCTGGATGCCCGTGTTCGCGCCCTGGAGGCGCGACCTTCCGGCGGCCCGGGCACGTCACCTGGCGACTTCGAGGAGCGTCTGGAGGCGCTCGAGCGCGCCAAACTAAACAATGAGCTCATCTTGTTTGGCGTTAAAGAGCTCCCTTCCGAGGACTCTCGCGCCGTCGCGATTGGCGTGGCTTCCGCACTCGGGATAGATGCCTCTCCCGATCTGATTTCTGCCACTCGTATTCCATCCAAGGGGAACCGACCGCGACCGATCATCGTCAGGCTCTCCTCCAGTGAGGCGCGAAACCGATGGATAGACGGAAAGAGAGCCAAGGGCGTCCTCGAGGGTGCCGAGGTGTCGGCTGAGCTCTCCGGTTCCCGAGTTGACGTCAACGAGAGACTCACATCGTCAGCGAGGACTATCTTCGGCGAGGCTAGGCGTGCAGTGCGCGGCGGTAGGCTGCACCGCGCCTGGGTCCGCAACGGCCTTGTATTCATCCGGCGACACTCAGACACATCACCCATCAGAGTTCGCCATCTTGGACACCTCGACAGCCTCACAGCCGGCCCTCCGCCCCCCGCTGCCGCCGGGGACGCCGGAGGTTCGGCGACTTCTTCTGCCGCCTCCACTTCGGCGACCTCGTCCTCGGCGCCTCGCCTTCCGCGGGCGCCGGCTGTCAGACCTCGTGTGCCCTCGGCGGCGTCCGGTGGCGCGCCTGGGGCCGGCTGTGCGGCTGTCGTCCCGTCCTCGTCCGCGCGTAGGACCTGACGCACCTCGATTGTCGACTCTGCTGCTGCTGGGTTCCTCCGTCTCTGCCATGTCAACTGCCAATCCCTCCTCCCCCATTTCATCGAGTTTCGCGACTATTTTTCTCGCAACCGCTTCGACATCATCGCTATGTCCGAGACGTGGCTTAAGCCCCCTGCTACTGACGATTTGGCTCGCCTCCCTGGTTACTCGCTCTTGCGGGTTGACCGTGTGGGTCGGGGGGAGGGGGTATTGGTGCCTACGTGTGCGACGGGCTGTCCGCGAGCGTGCTTGCTACCTCGCCCGCGCGCTACTGCGGCCAACCCGAGTACATGATCGTGCGCATCTCTGCAGCTGGTCAGAGGCCGTTCCTTTTAGCTGTCGTCTATCGGCCACCCAAGCTGGGTTATCTAGTCACTTTTCAGCAGGAGTTCGAGGGACTTCTCCCCTCCTTCCCAGCGGCGGTCGTAATAGGCGACTTTAACATTGACTTAAACCGCCAGTCTCATGACGCCGCCTCCCTACGCGACTTCTGTCAGAGCAATCGTCTGCACATTATTCCGTTCTCCGACACCCACCATACCGCTACATCTCACTCCCGCATAGACCACTGCTTAGTCAGCAATCAGTCCTTCGCGTTGTCTCACCATCAACACGCCCTTTCCTTCCTGTCTTGCCACGACCTCATCGAGGTAACCCTCAACTGTAACTTTAACAGACTTCCTCCTCGCGTCATCTCTGCTCGCAATCTCTCCGGTATCAACCTTGAGACGCTCTCTCATTGTCTTGTCTCCCTCGACTGGGATTTCCTTCACCAGTCCACTGCATTGGACGACAAGGTTGATGCCTTCACTGCCCTTCTTCAGACCGCTCTCGACGCCGTTGCTCCACTCCGCACCTTTCGCGCTAGGAGGCCTCCAGCTCCTTGGATCGACAGGAACACTCGCGAACTCATGAACGAAAGGGACTCTGCCAGGAGAGCTCTTCGTCGGTGTCCCACTCTTGCTAGGTTGGCCACCTTCCGATCCCTGCGTAACAGGGTGAATATCCTTCTGGACACTGCCAGAAGTGGCTATCTCGGTCGACGCTTGGATTCTGCAGCATCGCCCGCTCGGCTGTGGTCTGAGCTACGATCACTGGGTCTTGCCAAATCTCGCTCCTCCTCTTCGACACTTGACCTCTCTCTCGACCAACTCAACTCCTTTTTCTGCTCCGCTCATCTCTCTCCTCTCTCCCCTCATCCTCTTGCCTCCTCCCCTCTGTCGGTCCCTCTCTCTCCTCTTAGCTCTTCCCCATCTTCATCTATCTCCTTATCCGATCCCTCTTCATTTTACTTCCTACATATCACGCCCATTGTCCTCCATAGGGCGCTCATCAGATGCTCCTCTAATGCCGCAGGTCCAGACAACTTGAGTCGCCGCTTCATTCTTGATTGTCTCCCCTTCATCTTCCATATTATCCTCGATCTCCTGAACTTATCATTGAACTCCTCCACTTTTCCTTCCTCTTGGAAGCGCTCCCACATTATCCCTCTTCCCAAGGTCAAAACTCCCTCCTCTCCTTCCGACTACCGCCCTATTTCTCTCCTCTGTTTTCTCTCCAAGATCCTCGAGCGCATCGTTTTCGATCAGCTCTCTTGCCATCTCTCCTCTCTCCATCTCCTCGATCCTCTTCAATCCGGCTTCCGCTGCGGTTACAGCACACAGACTGCGCTCGTCAAGCTGGCGGACGACGTTAGACGGGCTGTTGATCAGAGAAAGGTCACCCTCCTCATCCTATTCGACTTCTCGAAGGCCTTCGACTCCGTCAGCCACGAGCTGCTTCTGCGTAAGCTTCCGCACTTCCACATCTCCCGCCCCGTCCTTCGCTGGTTCGAGTCTTACCTCTCTGGCAGGTCCCAGCGTGTCCGCGGTCACGACGGCTTCTCTTCTTGGAGTCTTATCCAAGCAGGCGTTCCTCAGGGCTCCGTTATCGGCCCCCTGCTTTTTGCTCTATTTATTAATGACCTGAGGACAGTGATTCGCCACAGCCGACATCTACTCTACGCGGACGATCTGCAGATCTACCTGGACTTCTCTCCTGCCGATCTCGAATACGCGCTTGGGAGGATCAGAGAGGACATCTCCGCGATAGAGCAATGGGCTCGCAACAACCGACTCACCCTGAACGCCATGAAAACCAAGGCCATCCTCTTAGGTAGTGCTCGCTATGTCAATAATATTCTTGCTAATAACAACATCGTTTTGGAAATTAACGGCACTCCTATCGAGGTCACCGATCGGGTGGTCAATCTTGGCTTGATCTTCACCAGCACTCTTAGCTGGAACGAGCAGGTCAGGTCTGTGTCCCAGCGCGTGAATGGCGTACTCTGGCGCCTCAAATATTATCGGCACTGCCTCTCACGTCCCCTGCGCGTTCGCCTCGTGTCCTCTCTGATTTTCCCTATCTTTGACTATTGCTCTGCCGTCTTGACAGACCTCACCGGGTCGCATCGCCTTCAGCTCAGGCGTCTGATGAACTCCTGCGTACGCTTCATCTGCGACCTCCGCTGGGATGATCACGTCTCACATTTTTATTCCCAGCTTGGCTGGCTGCGGGCGGATGACAGGAGACTTTACCTCTTCGGCTGCTTCATCTTTGCCATCCTCCGTACCGGCATCCCTCCCTACTTAGCCTCCTTGCTCTTGCCCTGTCCAAGACCCAGAGCGGCCTCCAGAGCTTCCCCACTGGACCTAGCGATCCCCTCCTGCCGCACCTCTACATTCCAGCGTTCCTTCGCCTTTACCGCTCCCTCTTTCTGGAACTCTCTCCCCATTGCGGTTCGCAGCGCTGAGTCTACTCGCTCCTTCAGACGTGGCCTCTTCGATTTTTTGCAGCAGCGTGGTGTGTCTCAGTCCCAGCCTCCGCCTTAATTCTCAAGCTTATCTCTCAAGCTACTCTACCTTATTTTGTTCTCCCTTGTTCCACGCATATTCCCTAATCATTACTTTCTTTTGTTTTTCTCTTCTTTTGCGGCAATATACATATTTATTTTCTTTCACTTATTGTTTGTTCCTTGCTATTCAATCTTCGTATAGTTATGTATTTTCGGTTCTGAGCACTTCTTAGTCTTTATCTCTATTTTTGTTATTGCGATACTTTATCTGTATTCTATGCATCGTTATTCTACTTTAGTTGTTTCTATTTTTATTTTTTATTTTTATGTTTATAATTTAGTCTTAAGTCGACACTTTTCTTCTTTATCTGTTCTTGCTATGTATCTGCCTGTCCTTAGAGGGCTTGCCCTAGGACAGTAATAAACGCCCATTCATTCATTCATTCATTCTGCCGCCTCATTCTGCGACATAACCTGTTCGCAGAAGGAGGCGACCGCCTTCCAACTGCTCTCCCTGAGGACCATCTTGCCTATGACGGCCCCCAGGGAGAGATCCTCACCGATCTCGTCTTTTAAGACTCCGCGCAGCCCCTCCCACGCTGGACAGTGCTCGAGGGTGTGCTTCGCGGAGTCCACACCTGCTGTGCAATGGTGGCATCGCGCCGTCGGTTCTTTCTTGATACGACACAGGTACTCACCGAAACATCCATGTCCGGTGAGTACCTGTGTCAGCCTGTAAGTGAGACCGCCCCAAGGACGGTCCACCCACTCCTCCAGGTGGGGGAGGACGGCCTCTAGGACCCGGGTGCCCACTGTCGGCGGGTTTTGCGCGAGTTGGTCGCGCCACGCTTCGATCGCCCGCCGACGGGCTCTCTCCCTCCACGACGCCATGGTCCTCGGGGCGATGTCATTGCCCCTCAGGCGGGCGGCCTTGACCCGAGGAAGACTTATATCAGGCAAAATTCAAAATTTTTGAGTAAAATTTTTTTTGCGAATTTCTCCAATATCTCTGTGTTCTGATAACCCCGAGAAGAGTTATAACATTGATCATAATGGATCGAATCGCTAAAGTAAAAGACGAAAGACTTATATCAGTCAAAGTTCGAAATTTTTTAGTAAAATTGCTTTTTTTGCGAATTTCTCCAATATCTCTGTGTTCTGATAGCCCACAGAAGATATATAACTTTTATCATGATGTATCGAATCGCTGAGCTGAAAAAGGAAAGGCTTATATCAGGCAAATTTCGAAATTTTTGAGTAAAATTTTTTTTGCGAATTTCTCCAATATCTCTGTGTTCTGATAACCCCGAGAAGAGTAATAACATTTATCATAATGGATCGAGTCGCTAAAGTAAAAGACGAAAGACTTATATCAGTCAAAGTTCGAAATTTTTTAGTAAAATTGCTTTTTATGCGAATTTCTCCAATATCTCTGTGTTCTGATATTCCACAGAAGAGATATAACTTTTATCATGATGTATCGAATCGCTGAACTGAAAAAGTAAAGACTTATATCAGGCAAATTTCGTAATTTATGAGTAAAACTTTTTTGCGAATTTCTCTAATATCTCTCTGTTCTGATAGCCCAGAGAAGATTTCTAACTTTTATCATAATGGATCGAATCGCTAAAGAGAAAGACGAAATAGTTATATCAGTCAAAGTTCGAAAATTTTGAGGAAAATTTTTTTTGCGAATTTCTCCAATATCTCTGTGTTCTGATAGCCCCGAGAAGAGTTATAACATTTATCATAATGGATCGAATAGCTAAAGTAAAAGACGAAAGTGTTATATCAGTCAAAGTTCGAAATTTTTTAGTAAAATTGTTTTTTTTTTTGCGAATTTCTCCAATATCTCTGTGTTCTGATAGCCCCGAGAAAAGTTATATCATTTATCATAATGGATCGAATCGCTAAAGAAAAGACGAAAGCGTTATATCAGTCAAAGTTCGAAATTTATTAGTAAAATTGGTTTTTTTACGAATTTCTCCAATATCTCTATGTTCTGATAGCCCACAGAAGTGATATAACTTTTATCATGATGTATCGAATCGCTGAACTGAAAAAGGAAAGACTTATATCAGGCAAATTTCGAAATTTTTGAGTAAAATTTTTTTTGCGAATTTCTCCAATATCTCTGTGTTCTGATAACCCCGAGATGAGTTATAACATTTATCATAACGGATCGAATCGTTAAAGTAAAAGACGAAAGACTTATATCAGTCAAAGTTCGAAATTTTTTAGTAAAATTGCTTTTTTTGCGAATTTCTCCAATATCTCTGTGTTCTAATAGCCCCGAGAAGAGTTATAACTTTTATCATAATGGATCGAATCGCTAAAGTAAAAGACGAAAGAGATATATCAGTCAAAATTCGAAATTTTTTAGTACAATTGGTTTTTTTGCGAATTTCTCCAATATCTATGTGTTCTGATAGCCCACAGAAGAGATATAACTTTTATCGTGATGTATCGAATCCCTGAACTGAAAAAGGAAAGACTTATATCAGGCAAATTTCGAAATCTTTGAGTAAAATTTTTTTTGCGAATTTCTCCAATATTTCTGTGTTCTGATAGCCCCCAGAAGAGTTTTAACTTTTTTCATGATGGATCGAATCGCTAAAGTGAAAAACGAAAGACTTATATCAGTCAAAGTTCGAAATTTTGAGTAAAATCTTTTTTGCGATTTTTTCCAATATCTCTGTGTTCTGATAGCCACCCGAAGAGTTCTAACTTCGATGATAATCGATCGAATCGCTAAAGTGAAAAACGAAAGCGTTATATCAAAGTGCGAAATTTTTGAGTAAAATTTTTTTGCAAATTTTTCCAATATTTCTGTGTTCTGATAGCCCCCAGAAGAGTTCTAACTTTTATCATGATGTATCAAATCGCTAAAGTGAGAAACGAAAGACTTATATCAGTCAAAGTACGAAATTTTTGAGTAAAACCCTTTTTGCGAATTTCTCCAATATTTCTGTGTTCTGATAGCCGCCAGAAGAGTTCTAACTTTTATCATAAAAGTTATTTCCATTATCGTTAATTCACTATCATTGCCATCTTTTTGATAACATTTCCATCATTGCATTCATTCCATTATGTGATTCCATTTCCATATTTCCATTCCATTGCCATCATTAACATCGAGTACATTGCCATCATTTCCACCATTGCCGTCATTGCCGTCAGGCTATACAGGGTGTTTCAGACCACCCGTACACCCCTTTTCTCTTCGCAGGATTAGGACCAATCAAAAATATGTTTAGACGAAAGTTGTAGGATTTCAAAAGATCTATTCAATGGTCTTATCAGTTTGACCTTGGATGGCGTCGCCAAGGTCAGATCGAAATCACATTAAGTTTTTTAAATGGAACACCCTATTTTTGATTCCAGAATCTAATAGCTGGTGTCAAGACCTTTCCAAAACACTGTAAGAATGTTTATTTTCGTTGACTACTTTCCGAGTTGTGCGGCTTGAAAGTTACACTACCGCCAGCATCAGCATTACTCAAGATGTACCATGTGGTGGTTACTTAGTCGGATTTAATCTTGTGTGTGGGTGTGTGCATACGTGCATGCGTATGTGTATGGGGGAGGAAAAGGGGAGTCAAAGTTTTATGTACTCTGCTTTTGTTTATTAACTGGATTGATTATGTTTGATGATCAATCATGTCCAGATTGACTGTATGCATTTTCCCGTGCTTAGCATTATCCAGAATAAACGACGTGGACGTGACGAGAATTTCATCCCATTGGGGTGCTTGATTCACGTGAGTCCCCTTGCCTCTCACGTTTGGGGTGCTTGATTCACGTGAGTCCCCTTGCCTCTCACGTTCGGGAATGAATGAGTGTATGTTTTGTTAAGCGACTAAATGTTCAAAGTGAGCACCATTCTCTGCGATGCAAGCATCAACTCTATTTTGAAAATCATTGGTTGCTCGAAGAATTTCCTCGGCACGTAAGGATCGAATTGCTTCACTTATTCTACGAATCATATTATCCCTCGTAGTCGGACGTTCATGATAGACCAAGTTTTTTATCCTTCCCCAGAAATAATAATCAAGGACGGTGAGATCTGGTGATCGGGGTGGATAATTGATTGGACCGTATTTGCCTATCCACTTGTCGGGGAACATAGTATTTAATGCCGTACGAGCAACTCTCGATGTATGAGACGGACATGCATCTTGTTGGAACCACATGTTCAAGCGCAATTGCAGAGGAATATTTTCTAGTAAGACAGGAAGATCTGTCATTATCAAGGCGGAATATCTATCACCGTTTAGATTTTCGTCAAAGAAAACAGGACCTATGATTTGACTTCCAATAATTCCACACCAAACATTGACTTTCCAAATGGTTTGATGATCTACTTCTCTCAACCAGTGAGGATTATTTTGTGCCCAATAACGAGAGTTCCAAGTATTAACAAATCCATCACTTTTAAGTGTACATTCGTCAGAAAATAAAATTTTCAAGTGGAAATCAAGTGGTTGCTGTCTTATAAAGTTGCAAAATACAAGCCTCTGTCTAATATCGTTATAATTCAACGCTTGACGAACAGACATTCTGTAAGGGTGAAATTTGTTATTTTTTAGAATGCGCCAAACACTGATTTTACTAACACCAGAATCTTGTTCTCGTCGTCTTAAAGAATCATAAGGGTTCAATTCTGTCGATGCAAGAATTTCCACTGTTCTTTCATCCATAATCGGACGACGAATTTGTGTACCTTTGTTATGTTGAGGCTGAACGACACCTTTAATTTTGATTTGTTTAGCCAAACGTGAAAAAACATTTCGCGAGTGAGGAGTCCGATCAGGATAACGTTCCCGCCACAATCTTTCCGCTGCAATGAATGTACCTCGACACTCACCTAAAATTAGCAGCATATCATATGCTTCTTCATTGGAATAGGACATGGCTATTAATAAACCTAGACTAATAAAGAGGGTCGGATTTTTGTTGCACGATTGATACTGATATGACGGTTATTGAAGACGTAGGTGACAAGTTTGAGAGAGTTATTGTCACTCGTGTTGAGTTGAGTCACAATAGCGTTGTGGTGAATACATCTCTACTACATCCTATGCAAATAACAATATGTATAAAATCACGAGTTAGACATCGTTACGCAGAAAGCCGCGCTCTTTATTGCTCGTGTGCTACCGTTAAAGTAATAATGTAATTACATAATATTATGACATACATATGTATGTGACTATCTACGGTCGCGACAGCTAACTTTCACGATTTTTCATGATCTGTTTTTGTTGGCCCGGCTCGCGTGTTTACTTTCTTTGTGTCGGCTGCACGGCTTTCTGCGTAACGCGTGATTTTATATTGTTATTTACATGGTGTTGGCGGTAGTGTAACTTTCAAGCCGCACAACTCGGAAAGTAGTCAACGAAAATAAACTTTCTTGTAGTGTTTTGGAAAGGTCTTGACACCAGCTATTAGATTCTGGAATCAAAAATAGGGTGTTCCATTTAAAAAACTTAATGTGATTTCGATCTGACCTTGGCGACGCCATCCAAGGTCAAGCTGATAAGATCATTGAATAGATCTTTTGAAACCCTACAACTTTTGTCTGAACATATTTTTGATTGGTCCTAATCCTGCGAAGAGAAAAGGGGTGTACGGGTGGTCTGAAACACCCTGTATATATTGTCATTGTCATCATTTCCATTATTGCCATTCATTGCCATTAACATCATTGCATTCATTCCAATATTTCCATTCCATTGCCATCCCATTTCCGTCATTTCCACAATTGCCATCGAATAATATCGAAAAGAATTTGATTAAAATTCGTTACTTTACTGATTAACACTTTAATACCTTATATCGTATTATTATATAATTCTTTGTTAATTTTTTTTTGTAAAGTTTTGATTAATCGTTACGTGATATTTCGTAAAAACTGTTAAAAGGTTGTATTAAAATCAGATCAATAATCTTCACGTTTGTAAGTTAGAGAATAAAAATAATACTCAAGTATCCATATATTTCATTAATTTTTATTACATTATTATTATTATTATTATTATTTATTTATTGTGCCATATTAATCGCGCGTATTGTCATTTGTAAATCATGCGTATGCATGCATATCCCATTGTAACAAGATAAAAAAAGAGTGGGCACTTTCTAGTCTCTCTACGTCCCTGTGCAGAAATCGTCCGAAATCCTCTTTCTGAATTTTACGGCCTAAACTTAGCACGGAAAACGGTGGGGGATCAAGAGGGGAGCGAAGAGAAGGGTATCCATAGAGGTAACATCGCCGCTCGCTCCATGTCTATCACCGTGATGCTTTCTCTCTCTAACTGAAGGCCTAAACAATTAAAGGACAATCACGTTAAAAGAGAAAGAGAGAAAGAGAGAGAGAGAGAGTTGCTTCAAGATTTAAAAAAATTAAAAAAGCTAATTTTTTCAAAAGCATAATTTGAAGAAATTTAAATAATAAAGAATTATGTAAAAATAGAAAGATAGTATATTTATTCGTGGAAAGACATTTATTTTTTCTTCATCATATGGTGCGATGTTAATTACAATTATTTTTTAAGTACTTCGTAAAATGAATGTTTCTTTATTAAAGAATCAAATTCTCTCTGTTACTATTAAACATTTTTTTTAAGTAAAAATATGGGCATAAACGTATTGATATTTATTAATATCAATGTTAATGTAAACAATTCAGACTATAATAAATAAAAAATTACGCGAAAGTAGACGTAATTAATCATTTGTGCACATTCTCGTCCCCTGTTCTGAATGCAACACACGCCATACGCGTCAGATTTTATTTACAGCAAAATGGATGTTAGCACGGACAACAACCTACATCCATTTCTCGAGAGATGGATGTGGGTTGTTGTCCGTGCTAACATCCACACTGTTTTTAACGGCGGGTTGCAAAATGGATGTGACACGTAGTTCCCATTCTGGCCAGAATGGATGTGCGTCACTAGTGTACGGGATGTGGCAGCACGCCCAGGACAAGCGCGTCGCGCCAAGCCACTAGTCCAATCACAAAACCGAACAGGCTTGCACATGCGCACCGACAAGAGCGCTACGAAAAGGAAGAACCCGGCCAACGAGAACTCTCTCTCTTCCCTTGGTCTTTCGTGCGTGGATCGTGCTCTCACGTTGATATCGTATCAGTAGTATTAATATCCAAATTGTTTAACATTAATGACAATCGCCAAAGAACAACCGAATAAACATTCGGCGAGCATACATGACTGAATAGTAATTGTACGTTAAAGGTATTGAATAAAAAGGCTATCGTTTTTAACCACATATATCTTTCCGCACTTCCGCCATTACGATCACGCCACGTGTTCCGAAAATATATATATATCCACGTGTTCGAAAAATATATGGTACGACGCCATAGGGAGTTTCGAAGCGTTATAGGAAAAAGGCCGCCGTGGCCGCTCTCACGTTCCTCTCTGGTTAGGCTAAACCGCCGCCATATACAGCCAAATTTACGTTGGTTGTACTGATTTCTCATTTTTAGGTTGGCTATATCGTATGATGTAGTTTTATGTATGTATGTATGTACACCCAAGGACTTTGATTCTCTCCATGGGGAAATTTTTCAAACTGAGAAGTCACCACTTTCTACATACTCGCAGTTCATGATTAATGAAACGACTAGAGCTTATTGGTCGTTACGTTAATCATGAACTGTAAGTATATAGAAAGATAGCAACTTCTCAGTTTGAAAAATTTTCCCATGGACAGAATCAAAGTCCTTGGGTGTACATACTTTGTGTCAATTCGTGTAACCACGTGTAGTAGTCATGTCATGGGCCGTCTACATGTTCGGACGTGTTTATTAATATTAATTTTGTTTTTGTATTTTGTTTCAGTTGTTTCTGTATTTATTAAGAATATTTATTAATCTATGAAAATTTGCTTTTTACCTTACATAATGTAGAAAATTTAGTTGGTGTCCAATTTTCTCGTTTAATACGAAGTACCCAAAGAGTACATCTTTTTACATCTTTTAATGGAAAGTGACACTTTTTGAATCGTTTTGAGGATGAATTGAAACATCCTGGAGCCGCACACCCTGGCATTTTAATTTTTTATTATGTGCCTATTAACCTAATGTGTAATCTAATTTAGATTGTTTATAAATCAGTTGCTAAGATCATAAGTGGGTAAATTAATCAACAATAAATTATTAATCATTTATTAATTTAATTATACATATATAATATTGTGAAATATTTACAAAATATAATATTGAATAATATATTAGCTATAAAGTATTTTTATTTTATTTATTGTTTTTTTATTATTGTTTCTTTTTACAAACGTCATATTTAAAATTCGCGGTTGTTTGGCTGTTACATATGGCAGATTGAGGCAACCAATCAACAATCGCCACTACAGTTGCCTAACTCTTATTTTTGGAATTTTATGGTATACAGCTCACTACTTCCGGCAAATTTGAAAGGCAATTGAATGAAGCATTTAGGGGGTAATGGTTCTCCAACGGAACATAACGATTGTAGCGTCTTCGTAAGGAGTTTTGCCGCATTGGAGGATGAAATCTAGAAATCTCTCGAGAAAGGCAGTTCTGTATTGACACGCGGGAAAAACACGCGGGAAAAATCCGTATTACAGCCCCTGTGGCCGTATTCTGAACTCTTAACGACAGCTAGGGATATCGTTACGTGTCGTCGCGCAGCTTTTCTACCATGTATAATATCTGCGCAACGACGCTGTAACGATACCGAATTGTCGCTAAGGAGTTACAGAATTCCGCTACTGGGATAATGTCACCGCAAAGATGACATTCTTCGTATATCGGAGGACCTAACCTAAGTGAATATAATGTGTTAATGTGCGTAACGGGATAGAATCACAACCCCTCGTTGAAAACAATTATTACACACGTATTGATTGTGATCGATGCGATCGCGGTAAACGTTCGAGATGGCACAACGCGCGAAATTTACCCAATCGTAATACTACATAGTTTAAGTAAGAATAATATAGAAAAGCTCAGTGGCTAATATAGCGGTATATGATGCGTTTGGCCTTATTTTGTTTAACGTAACAAAGTATTATTACTGTGTAAAAAAATAATTAAAAAGTTTTTTACTTATTTAAATTTACTTTTACTAAGGCTGCTATCGAAACCACCTTGTCAAATATTTACACGATAAGTTTAACAATTTTTAATTTGTTTTCAATTACCAAAATTTGTTTCATGTGACGGGGAGTCGGAATCCATCGACGATTCAAACCCTAAAAATCCGGTGAAATACCGATAACAAACGTTTCTTAACAATTTTCTATCGATATTCCCATATACATAAGAACAATCGGTGAATCAAATTTATGATATCTTGAAAGATAATAAAAAAAGAAAAAAAATTGAATTTATATTTATAATCTTTGTATAAGTAAATTCTAGTTTTTTTATTTAAAGGTATATGAAAGTATGAGACGTAAACGTTATAATATTTATATATAATAATTCAGTACATTGCTAAATATTAATATTGTTACATGTCCATATATTTATATTTGTGTGTGTGTATACTATTGAGTTTATTTATTTACAGTAAGCGTAGTAAACGACAAAATACCGGTTACTCCCTCGCAAACAACGCAAGCGTACGCACATTCGCACACAAATACGCATGTACTTATTTAAATATCACATATTTTATATTTATCTACGCTCATGTTTACAGAAAACATGTTGTGTTGCATCTTGACGATCGCTTCTAATTGAAAAGTGTAATATGAAGAATGGAAAGTGAAATATCTACGAAACCCCTTTTTTTATCTCCTGGAGATACATATATTGCTTTCATTAATATCAACTTTCAACCAAATTTATCGTGCGAATCTTTTACACCCGTTTCTAATCACGTGCATTGCGAAACAAATATACCGCGAGACTGTAGACCGGTGGATCGTCGATGCGCCGCATTAATGTTGTAATATATATGTTTGATACGTAATGCTTTTTATCATGTAAATCTAATTTTCTCTCTTACTATATATCTAATCATTTCATATTGTAATACATATGAGACGTATAAAGTATCGATATTACTGTCACTTGGGCAGTGCTTGTTCTTTTTGTGAGAACGATATCAATGAGAAAAGATTTTCTTCTTTCTATCGATATATTAATTATGATTTCTATTGTATATTGATATCTTATACCTAATTTTTGTGTGTACATGTTACAAGTGTGATGTGACGTTATTAAATGATGCGTTGTTAATTATCTTAGTTCTTTCCTCGAACAATCTTATTAATTTAAAATTAACTCTTAATTAATCAATCGTGTATATCCTAGCTATATTACGTATGGCACGCAAATAATCCGTATTTATAGGCCACGTTCAATATTTTATGTCATCATATATCTATCGACGGAAACTGTAAATATTCGTGTAATTATCGCTATTGTATATAATTTAAACGAGTGAGAAGGCGTGTAAACGAGATTGCTTCGTATGAATGGAAATTGATTTCAAGTATTCAACCGTACTTAAATATTTAACCGTACCGTATATCAATTCTTACGTGTTAAGAAATTTTTTACCTGAATAATTCAACTTAAATAATAATACGTTATTGATTGTTCCAATATATTTCGTATTTAAAAAAACTTGATAATTATATTTCTTAAAACATTCCTCATGTTTTAATTTACAATTTCGTTGTGCTCTAACGAGACACAAACAAAAAAAAACTATACGTCATGATTTTCCGCGATTGCTATTGTATCTTTGAACTTTTCATTGCTTAACTCGATCTATTGTTTTAGTATGGCTTGAAAGAATATATGTAACACTAGGACGCTAATCGACATATTTTCGATCCAAGACTCGTAAAAATCTTGTGTATATCAGCTATATGAAATTAGTTAACTGCATCTAACGCGATGCAAACGTCGCTTCGTGTTCGTCGATGATTATGTGATTACACACATACGTGTATATACTTTTTTCCAGGAATCAACATGTTTTCTAACAAGGATGAATATTTTATCCAGCATACATAATAGAATAGAAGACGTAATGTATTGTCAGGCTAGTACTCGTAATTGATACTTGTCACAAAAGTATTCAACTCCGAATTTAATCATGCCAATTGATTGGAGTGTGGTCGAGGCAAGGATCAAATGTTTTCCTGATCTTCGTTGTCTTCACCACCAAAATTTTCCTCGCTATCCTGCCGATCAATCGCCACGAAAATGGCTACGAAGCCTTTGTTCGAGATTGTATCATCCGTTCTGAATCTTACCAGTAGCGCCTCGTTCATGGAAATAAAATCGGTAGTATTCTGTAATAGCGATCAGTTTTTCATAAAAAATTCAAATGTCTCTCCATTATTTTGATATTGATTCTAATGCCAATGAGAGCATCGGGAAAGCATCATACTTACGGAATTACCGCAAAATCGACCATACGGTGGACTAGAGGCGTCTAAACCGGAAAAAACTTCGACAAAATCGTATCCACATTCGGTTTCGTATTCCAGTTGAAACGAAAGGAAAGATAAGTGAACGTTTTTGCCGAGTGGTGCTTCTATTACCCAGTCACAGTCGGTTCTATGATCGTAATGATAATGACCGTACTTGGCGTGAGAATATAAATGTTTCACTCTATCGGTTGCCATGAGATGACCACCGCAAGCTGTAACGCAAATTAGAATTGCTATACGTTATTACTTATTACCTAAACCGTCTAAACTGCCCGAGATTCGTTGTTTCACACACTTTGATATTGAATCAAATCTTTGTGCCAAGAGCCACAATTGCCGATACAAAGTGGCGTTACTGCATGTAGAAAGAAGCATGTGAAAACTACCTGTGCTATGCGTGGCCAAAAAACCTTTTCTCTGCACGGAAGCATCGCTCTTGAAAACCATAAACATTTGATTGCCTGTAGCGAGAATCGGATGAGGTTCTTTGTTACCGCAAAATCTACCCAAGATAATGCTGTCTGGTGAATCTCCGTCGTAAATAATTATGTGATCGTAGGCGCATTCTTGATGCGGTTCCATCTCGAAAACTTTAAATACCTATACGACATTGCGACAAATTTACACGAGTTTTATACGAGAAAACCCTTCTTCACAAATCCACTTTCTTTTTATTCTCACTTTATACGCTACTATTTGAAATTAAGTGTAATCGAATAGGGTACGATAGTACGATAGTACGGTTGTCGTGTAACGTTACGCGACGCCTGTGCAAAATAATTATACGAACCAATTTTATCCGATGGCCTGGTTTCGTAGTAAAATGCCAAACGCAATCTTTACGGCCAGGATAATAATCTGGATAATTTGGTGATTTGATCGTCCCCACGGGTGCGGTAATTTCGTATTTGCAGCCACCCTCTTTGCAATCGTGACCGTTTTCGTCAAGTGTGAATCCATTGTGGCAAGAGCACTGATACGAACCTATCGTATTTTTGCACTCGTGCTGACATCCACCGTTGTTATTGGCACACTCGTCCATATCCGTGAAAAATACAGCAGCAAAGCCTGATTTTTGGACGCTGTTCAATAAAACGTGCAGTGCAAATGACAAGAGTATTGATTGTTCCTGCCGATAGTCTAAGCCCCGACCGAATGGTTCATGTTCCGTTGTAAGATTTAACGTAAAGATACTTGTGAGAAATGTTTCGTTAAAAGAAACAAAATGTCAACGACTGCATTTGATACTTTTGGTTCGATTATATCGTATAACTTGTGCTTTCTCTATAATATTCCAAAATTTTTATATTTTCTCTATTCAATTGTAAATTTTTTAAACGTTTAAACAATAGAAAAGGTGAAAGAAAACAGGGGAGAAAATTGCATTCTTTTAACGAATTTTTAACGCTATTCTATATCTACCATGATTATTCGATTAAATTATATATAAATACGAAAAGCTAAAACATACAATGAAAACAGTGCAAATGCACGTACACGTTGTAAAGAACTGTTGCGTTGAAAAAAATGTTTCGTTGTACAAAACTATTTTAATATAATTAGTAAAACGTAGCGTAAAAAACTAATCGACTAACGATTAACTAGATACGAATAAATTTATCGATCGAAACGTTACGTACATGCTAAACGCTACTTTTTTGTTATGTATCAAGAATCTAATATATGTGACAGAGAGAAAATAGATGAGATAAAACCTATTGTCGGATGTAAAGGTAATCCTCATAAAGTTGCCTTCGGATGTGATAAGTGGTGGTAATCGTGCTCCACAAAATATCCCATGCTTTCTGACAACATCATCGCCAAGCTTGCTCGCCACTTCCACCGAATCGTACTCGCATTCTTCCTGGTACACGTTGTTACCTTCGAGATCGAAATGCGTGAAATTTAGTGTGATGCGATATTGAGGCGGAGCGATAATTTCCCAAACGCAATTTTTATTTCCTGGATAAGTTTCGGGAAACGATGGACTCGTAATGGTGCCATTGTTATCGTCGAAAAATCCACCACAGGCATCTAAGGAAATAAAATTTTATTATACTCGATGCAAAATATTTTATTACACTATATAATTATTATATATGTATATATATATATATATATATATATATATATATATAAATTTTAATATACTGGCTCTCTGGACAGATCAAAGAGATTTTCCGCCTTTACAGGAGAACCGTCGTCGTCGCTCTTTACCTTCGCAATGTTTGCCGTCAGAGTGTAACTCGTAACCAATTTTACAAGAACATTCGTATCCACCTAGCGTATTGATACAATCGTGTTCACAACCGTGTTCCGTTAACACGCACTCGTCGAATTCTTAAACATTAAAGTAACATATATCGTTTGCGTCTCACATACTCACACACACAAATACACACACACGCGCGCGCGCGTACACACACACACATGTACATGATTTATATAATACGTATATATACATATACATGTATACAACAATCGCAAAATTCGTAAGCAGGCGCATATGACGCATATGTTTTTTCTCAGCTACTACATGTATAAGTATATGCACATACGCTACTACGCTTTCGCGCTTTATTATGTTATTATATATATATATATATATATATATATATATATGTATATAAATATATTTATACCTTTCATAAAAGTTGCCGAAAAACCAGCCTTTTGAACGGAACCGTCACTGACGAACTTGACGAGCAGTTTGTTCCCCGTCGACTTAATATCTGGTGGTATCTTGTATCCACAATAAACGCCGATCAAAGGGGAATCGTTGTTATGTCCGTCACGCACTTCGACGTAGTCGTACACGCAATTGTCATGGTTCTCGATCTCGAAAGACTGAAATTTCAAGGCCACTTGATAATCCTGAGGTACGGACAATTTCCACACGCACTCTTTGCTGGATTGATATTCCTCTGGATAATTTGGTGACTCCAGATGTCCTATACCATCTAATTCGACATCGCCACCGCAAACAGCCTCGTAATTCGCTGTGAAACCACGGTGACCAGTTTGCCTGCTAGACGTCACGTACGTTACCAGCATCCGACTTGCACTCGACACTATTGGTTCGTGCATCTTTCCACTGCCGCAATATCGACCTGAATCAAATGGTACGCACAGTTTTAGCAAATTCCGCTGAGATGCGAGACTCGTTTTACTTTCAAATTGTCACTGTTCTCCGAACACAAGTGACAAAAGTAATGAGAAAATTTATTAAAATTATATCGCACGTATGTGACTGTTATACACTTTCTAAACACATTTTGTTCCACGCGTTTTTCAATGCGTCGTAGATTCGATGTATTCGCGTTATTGGACGTGTTGTTAGACGCAAACACTTTTCGCTTAAAGATAAGTTTCTTTTACAAGAAAAAAAATGCTTACCTAATACTCGGCTCTTATACCAGTATCCATCTCGTATCTCGAGATAATCGCTGCGGCAATAATCACTTTTGAATATGTCGAGGGACGTGATATTTAATACGATACGTTCGCCATGCGTAGCTGTAATTCGCCACTCGCATCGTTCCCCATCGATAGACGGAGAATTATTCGGATGATTCGGTGATCCGAAACTACCACTGTTCTCCTGAAAAGTTCTACCGCATTCTGTAAAAATTCACCAAGTTTATCTATTTAAGGAATTTAATTGTTATAGTTATTATTTAAAATTAAATATTTTAATAAAAATACTTGAGAACGATAGTTCAATTCTTACTGTGACACTTGTATAAAAGATTCGTTTGTGCAATGTCGCCCTCGCTCAATCTGATTCTTTGTCCAATCTCGGGTCTCTTTTTTCCATGAGTCTCCATAGGTAAAATTGTATCTAGATAAGTGCCTTTTGAAAAGGTATTCTTTGCATAGTGCATAATAGAGTCATAATCATAGGGCAACCCAAGCGAGTTTACTTCTTCCTCTGTCAACTTGTTAAAATTGTACTCCTGACCTGTTGTAACAAGACACAGTATTTTCATCAAAAGTGTCTCTCTCTCTCTCTCTCTCTCTCTCTATATATATATATATATCGTAGTTGCTATCCTATTAACCATCATGTCGTGAAATATTGTAATTACAAAGTGGTGTGATATATATATATATATATATATATATATATATATATATATATATATATGATGGATAATAGGAAAACAACTACAATTTATAGTAAACAAACAATTTACGTGAAGAGCTTGTAAATAGAAACACAAATACAGATATATATAATGAGCTATTTCTCTAACTAGACGATTCATTAGAATAAATCACACGAATCATAGTGAAATCCAAAGTGACAATTATCAATAATTCCTTGTGCTTGTCGCATATAAATAATCTACTTCGCTACTTTTGTTAGTTGCCCATTGATTAATAACATTTGCACATTTCCATTAAATTAGACAATTAATTTAAAACAATAACAAATTTCAGTCACGTAAACAAACAAATACTTGAAACGATTGCGACAGCAAATATACTTCAAAGCACGTATACATGTGCTTTTAACTAAATCCTATTCACGTTTGCCAAACATCGACTAAATATATATTTTATATATATATATATATATGTGTGCGTGTGCGTGTGCGTGTGCGTGTGCGTGTGCGTGTGCGTGTGCGTGTGCGCGCGCGGCGCGCGCGCGCGCGTGTGTGTGTGTGTGTGTGTGTGTGTGTGACATCTCTATAAAATTTATGAAAATTGGGTCCAATATTGTTGTTTGCGAGAAACATGAGAAACTGTGCGTGTTCCGGAATGTCGATGAGTCATTTACTCAGAGCAGAAGAGGGTAATATGGCATCCATTTTCATTTTATCGAATAACTTTGTTTACAATTAATATTTTCTATTGAACGATTACATTCGTCAGAGTGTTGTTTGATTCTAGGCTCAAAGTAATGAAATATTTATTATTTAGGACGTGATTTATAAAAATCTAATGCATTGCGTAATTGATAGAAAAAAAGTGGTTGTAATATAGCTATCCATAAAAATAATTTTAAAAAAGTAGTTTAAAAGAAACACAGTATCTTGTTACAAAATTATATATTTTTAATTTTCCATTGTTTAGAATTTTCCTACGCTCAGAAGTTTTAGAAATACCATTTGACATTTCATTAAAAATATTTTATCTCTGTTTAACATTAAACAACATGCATAAAATGATGTTTCTAATGTTTCTAAACACCTCTCTTTAAAATGACAATCGATTTATCAAAGAAATATTTCGATATAAAAATTTTGCTTAAAAAACAATATTAACAAATTCCATGTTATTGTTTTAACTTTGTATAACTCGAAATGTATACGACCGAATAAAAAGTTAAATGGCAAAGAAACAATCGAGTGTATGTACCTTCGTGTGATAGTACACTCAAGTTTAAGAATAATAAGCAAGTGTATGTAATTAAAGGTTAAAAGGTTTTCAAGGTACACATTTACCTTGAAAAAGTTTAAAAGTGCTCGTAAGTAAAATGCCTTATGACAATTGTCAGTCATTATGTATTGGCATATTAGCATTACTAAAAAAACGACGAGCTACTAAACAAATAACTCTATAAGCAATTGTTAGAATACGTTACCTAATTAACGGAAATAATAGGGGTAGCCGTATTGTCGACAGTAGCCCACAATACCCTCTTCTCCTCTAATCTTTAATATTTCAAGTCTATTCTTCACCAAGTATTTCCTATTGCATCGCATTGCATATTAATGATGAGAATGATACATGTACTTTGCGATAAATGTAACGAATATTGATATTTATTTTCAAAACGATTGTACACATCAAATTGACACCAAACGCAATCGCTTTATTTAAAAAATCTTCGACGGTCTTTATCGGTCTTTAAAGCTGAAACTTTCAAGTGTAATATTTTCAATAATAAAAGCCAAATAGAGAAAATTTTTGTACGAGTAATTTGAGATTGAATGTAAGTTTTCAGTAAAATAAGTTGGCACAGATGCGCGCATTTCCGATATTAAATGTCAATCGTCTCTTCAGCTAAAAAATATACTCGTGTATCACCGTCACATTTTAGGTTGGATATAATTTCAAATGAAAGATAAAAGACCAAGTGCTGTACTGACGTTCTTTTAAGCTCTGAAATTAAGAGCTCCTCTTTAAAAGTGCCTAGCGTATAAGCGAAATAGCATACAGCTATAGGGCATATAATTATATCGGTAAGTAGTCTTTTAAAGTTTTTTCTCGTACATCCGAGCGAGAATGTATAATAAAGTTTAGTACAATACCTAGATAATAAGAACGTTTTCTGATCGTTTTCTCGTTACTCAAATGGATCTTCGCCCCCGTGTGCCATTACGATTTCGATACGCCTTACTTGAGTACGTAACGTTTTACTTATTAGTACTTATTTAATTGAACAGAGATGGCTGATAGAAATCTCGCCGGCTTGTAAAATCCACCCGGCCCAAAAGTGATATACGTACAAGTTAAACAAACGACGAATCTCCACATCGTCCACAGTTGCCCGCGCAATACCGAAAAGATTAATAGAATCAGTTTGAGAATAATTTAAAGAAATGTATGATGAATGAATAAGTAACAAGTGCCGCCATAACGGTGATCTAATTACAATTATAACTTTGTTAATAAAAGAAATCCGTTCAAAAATTTATACAGACTCATTCCAACTAACCTGGTCAGCGCGAGTTTAGAAAAGGGCCTAAAAAAACAAGTATTTTATTTTTGCGATATCTCACAAGTTGCAGATATACTTATTTTGCAAATAGATACGTTTTCCTTTGAAAGGATTATTTTTAATAATTGATGCAAGTCGTAACAATATCGGATCAACTGTTTGAGATAATTTGTAGCAAAATTTTACTCGCGATATTGACGTTAGGTCAAACGTCAAAGAATATGACGTCTTTCACGCATAAGCGTTTTAAAATAAATTATTTTGCGCGCGCGCGCGCACCCGTGTTAGTCGCATTATTGTATCGCAGATGTAATGCAAATCAAAGTAAACAAGTGCCAATAGCCGTTACTATACTTGAATTTCTTTGCATGGGTTGCATTATTGACATGAATTTATCACTGTTAAGTATCGCTCTATATACAAGTACGTATGTACATATTCGGAATAAACGTACATACGGAACAATCGGATATTCGAAACAAATCAAGATATATATCACTTACCACTCATAATATTATCGCGGATGATTTGTACATGACGATCACGATCCGGTCGTGTATGCTCGTGCCAAAATCCAACGACGTGACCCAATTCGTGTACAACTATACCGAATTTGTCACAGTTTTTTCCAATGCTAATAGCTTGCGGTCCGTTACCTCTCTTTCCAACGAAAGAGCAACATCTATTGGAGAAAATAGATTTGATAAATTATCAAACACACGTTACACGTCTCGAACACCGATTCTTTGTTTTCTCTATTTTCTTTTTCGAGAGATCGTAAGGCTTTTAAGGATATTAAGACATTGGAATCGCTATTCTTATATCACCATGTTACACATTGCTATAATAATTTTGCGCGAAAGAGTCGCGCGAGAAATGAAGAAACGTGTGATGTTGTCGCTTAAAATAATATTAATATAACAATAATGATAATATGCAAAACTCGAATTGTTTGTACGCGGGATAGAGAAAAGAATGGCAAAATGTACAAATCGCACATTATACAATGTATTGTGTTATTTGCGAAACTCACCCGCAAGGTCTTTCCGTAAACAAAATGTAATTGGGATGCTCTCTAGGCACCCTCTCTACAAATTTGACGCAAGTAAAGTTTTCCCAATGTCTCATCGCCTGCTTGAACAAGGCTTTGTGTGCGCCGGAAAAATTTCCATCGATCTCGTAGGGAATCACACCGTGGTCCCACACTCGTTCCTTTCTCGCGGTAGCCGCCCGACGCATTCTGCTTAAATACGCGTGTCTCGTGCCGCTCTTGTTCATCAAGTATTTTGGCTTGTGTTCTATATCGTAGAATTCGATAGAACGAAGGCGTCGATCGTGTACAGAGATAATTTCGTCCGACGCATCGGTGATAGGGCTATGCGTTCGTCGATTACAATGACTGTGGGAGTATCTTTGCAAAATTCTAAGGATAATAAACGTAGCAATTGTACATGGTCTGTACGCTCGTGCGTACGCACGCGCACACAACACGCGTGGACATGTCGCCAAGTACACACTAACAATATTTTATTTATTCTGCTTATTTTCTGACCAAAAAAAAAAAAAACGGAACGCTGATTGAAACGAACGTAGAAAGTGGAAACTGTTGTTAAAGCTGCGATCAACAGCATTAGATATATACATATAATATAAAAGTTGCGCGAGCAGAAAAATATGCGTCTACCTGTTATGTGATGTGAAACGTGTAATTTTAAAAGTGAGATTACATAAAATAGTAAATGACCTCGTCTCTTCTCCAAAATCCAAAAATAAGCATTTGTGAAGAACAGCATAATTTCAAAAGTATAGAGATAAAAGCGGATCGCCAAACGTTGAATTGAAAGCACTCACTGTGTGTGTGTGTGTGTGTGTGTGTGTGTGTGTGTGTGTGTGTGTGTGTGTGTGTGTGTGGGTGTGTGTAAACGCGTTACTTTTTACGAGAGCGGGCGGACGAAATTGGCAATTGCGACGGAGCGCAATGTTAGGAATTGTACCACGTTTAATTGTATAGCGATCGACAAACATTGGAAGAATAAACACTGAAAAAAAAAACTAAACTATCTAAATTGAGAAACGGTAATGTTGGTCGAGTAAACGGCTACAACGGTTGCTAAAAGATCACTTTGTCAACGTTACGTATAGTTTAATTCATATTTCCTTCGTGTAGATCAGCAACGAAAACTTGTGTACCGCGAGGGGGTACATTTAAAAGATGACTCCGAAAAAGAAAGTCGCTCCGCTCTACTGTGCCCGCTACCAAGCTCGGTCGAATCAAAAGGTAGTAATGTATGAAAAATCCAAGTCAGTGCACCAGCCGGAGCCTCGCGTCCGGCTCTCGAACGAGAGCCTTTTCTGAATCAGCGAAGCGTTGCGATTAATTAGCGTGTCTCGCGTGTAAGTGTACGACCGTAAGCATCGTGAAAAGTGCAGAAGAGAAGTATGTATGCTACAATAGAGTGCGTTAATGAATCCGGTTGAGACGCATTTACCGTGTTTCCTCTATATACGTATACGTACGTACAGGGTGTTGCGTTCACATACATGTCGGTCTAACTGGTTGCCTATTCGTACAGGCGCGCATGGTGGTACACAACTGCGTACGCTTCGACATGTCGGTAAGATATTGCCGACGTGACAAAGCGTACGCAGTTGTGTACCACCATGCGCGCCTGTATGAATAGGCAACCAGTTAGACCGACATGTATGTGAACGCAACACCCTGTACGTAGCTCGGTGTTACGCCTAGTACTGTGTGTTGCGAAGAGATCTATTCCAGCGATCTATTTCTACTATTTGGAGGACGGTACAAGTATGTATACCTGTAAATGGCATATATACGACTCTGGTATAGATGGGATTTTTTGGGAAGATGGAAAGAGAAGGCGCTGCTAACGCGCGTGACGAACGTTAACTGCCGATATTTCTATTGCTGTTGAACATAATTGACGAGTGGTCGAAGTCAATAGGTAAAATTATAATATCCTATTGAATTGTACGTACATCTACATAATTATGACACTTTGCACAACTGGACAATTACCTGTTAACTTGAAGAAGATGTTAACTTTAAGAGTTGGCTTTTTTAAGTCTAAAAAACTTTACCGCGCGTGCTACACAGCCTTTGAAAATTATTTTCGGGATAATCAAGCTCGAGTTTTTAAGAGAAACACGTACTTGATATTCTTGATTAACAGATATATGCAGTAGCGACCTTGGTTTTCTTTCGTCGCAAAGTTTCGTCGTATATTTAGTCGAATAGCCTGCACTCTGTGCATGTGTGCATACATCAGTGTCCCGTTAATCCCGTAGGGGTTGAAAATCCGAAAGGGTCGCGATACGTACATAGAGATTGGGGAGCGCACCGGACATAGATTGAGCTTTGAAACAGGCTTACGAAAGCGCGTGTTTACGCCCTATATCCGATACCGTGAAACATGATCGCGTGATGGTGATTCCCGACGAGCGAAGCTCTAGAGAATTCTGGGGAGGAGATTCAGCTTTGCTGGACCCGCGAATCCGTCGTATACGGATATGCGATACTCGAATGGATCGGTGAAAGCTCTAGAAAGGACGAATAAAAATCCGAGTGACGCCTTACGACGAATATGCCCAATACGTAGCATATTTTTTTTCTTTAAACTTAGTAAAATAACTTACGATTTCGTTTGTCGATTTACCTATCTCAAAGTTGTATGTAAGTTTAGTTAGCCACGTGTAGAACATATTTTAACAGATTTCCTTGCTAATAATGTTTGACCACTGGTGCACTGGTTAGTACCTTCTAGTGAAAATTGTCAAAACGATTCGACACGTCGCGTCGCGTCGCGTCGTGTCGCGTCGTGTGTAACTGATAATAAAAACTGAGAATAAAAATGTAGCAAGTTTTTTTGCCGTTTAATAATCGAGAAGAAGATAAGTGTCAGAGTATACCATACGTACAAGAAATAATGCGTGAGCGACGTACCTGGTCTCACAGGCATGTCGGCGAACACTACGCGCGCGAAATGTCACTGCCAATGCTGACAAGTTATTGGCAGTTTGAGGACTGAAAATGCCCGGACGACGAGTATCGGACCCCATTTTCCAGCTTTACGACGACAACCATTGTTATTAGCGTTGCGAGATAGCTCCCGCTAGCGGAAATATCGTTAGTGATACTTGGAAATTGATGCGCCCAATAGTAACCAAATGAAAGAATAATAAATCGTTATACCAAATCGCAAATCGCAAATCGCAAATCTCGCGCAGCGTTCGCAATCTTTTTCATTGCGCATCCGCATTGCGTAGTGACGAGTCATTAACCATCATTTTCATAGCGTCCGAAAACAATTTATGCGTGCGTACATATTATAATATATATTAACGGTAAAAGATATCGAAAGCAGGAAGAAATAATATCGAGACAAAACAAAATAAGAATAAATATTCGCTAGATAAAATCGGATGGAACGACTGATCGAGCGATCGACGATTGGGTGCACTATAGTTGTTAACAATAGTGATTTCTTTTACATCGTAACGTATATGTATTAAATAAAAATCAATTTAGAATTTGTATTTGACTAAATTTGATTTTTTTCGCGTCTCTTCTTACCTTCTACGATGATGACGTCGTCGTCGTCGTCGTCGTTGTCGTCGTCGGTTTGATACATTTTGCGTATCCGTTTCAGGTTTCATGGTAAATGTTTCCTTGACACCGTCTGTATGTATGCGACCCACATATTTATTATCCTCGAGAGTTAAAGTCGTAGAGGTTGAAAATTCGAGAGGCATGTTATTCGTTTGTCTGGCTTTCATTGATTTTGATATTGAAGTCCTCCTGGAAAGCTGTCGATGAGCTTGTCGTCCAGAGTGCCTTTTCTTCGAAGCCTGAGTCGAGGACTCCAATCTGACGGACGCAATAATAAGCAATATAAATTGTCAATTAGCATCTAGCACGCACGCACGCACGCACGCACGCACACGTACGCACATGCATATAAATAATATGATATCGTAAATAGCATAAAATATTTCCAGGAAACATATATTTTTATTTCCAGAATAGGAGATAGGTCAAAAGGTAACATTTTACGTGAGCATAAAATATATATCCCCCATTCTCTGCATTTGATATTCGTATCGCATTTACTATTTTCCTTTCTCTTAATAATTTATGTTGTGACGATATTTTCTCACGATAAGATTTCAGTACTTAAAAAATATGTATTACGCAGTAAAAAAAAGATATCAAATACTAAATATGTTTCACTGGATATTTTTATCTTTTGCGAAGCGTAACAAGTATTGTACGTAAATTCATTACAACACCTGAATTCGAGACCCTCGTCTTTCACTGCGGGATTAGTATCATCATTTCCAGCGCTAAGGGTAAAACCTTTATCATCGGTACTGTATTGGTCGCGGTCTATCGAAATAGGCTCTGGCTTCTCTTGAACGATCGTCTCATCGTGCTCGTGGAGCATGTGTTTGTTAGCATCGTGTTCGCTCTTAAACTGGAAAATTTCTGAAATAAACAATGTCATTTTTTCGAGTTTAATATGAAAGCTGCTCATAAATACACGTACAATCGTAATTACACAAAAATAAGTACAAATATTTTTAAAATTACAAATACAGTGTGTGTGTGTGTGTGTGTGTATGTGTGTATGTGTGTGTGTTTAAGTAAAATAGATGGCAACTATCGAAAAATATCAATATTGTTATTTCCGGTAGAAACTAGAGACTAAGTTTTTTCGAATTTTGCTCTTTCCAGGTAAAATGTTAATACCTATATTTTTATTATTTACCTGTAAGGCCTTCCTCTTCCACCTGTAGACCTTCATTTAATATTTCTTCTCTATATTTTTCCAATTCTTCTAAATAACTTTTATTTAATTTTTGCTCGCGCCATTCCGTGTCGTATTTGATATTTGGTAGTGCAATGTCACCGAGAAATCCGCCTGAAATTAATCATACAATATTATTATATTTACGATAGGTATATTGTTACATATTGTTCAAGCAACAAACTGAATGTATGCGTTGCGCGCGTAATAAATTAGAATTCTTCGAAACTGCGATGTCGCATATGCATCCCTGCATGCGTTGGTGTTCGTTTCGGTTAATTAATTAGGCGCTCGCGCGCGCGCACTCACACCTCGCCAAGTATTAACGAGGTTGAAATCGCCGCGCATTCGCTGCGACATGTAAATATAACTTTATAGCAGCAAATTTCATACCTGCAGTCACTGCGGTTCATCCAACTATACATAGGTATGCGTATATAACTATATGTATATACACGCGCACAATAGTGCCAAGATATTAAATTTGATATAGGTACAAGTATATATCGATTAAATTTATAATTTCTACCATCTTCTTCGTAATCGCTCCTTCAGCTTTCTTATTTTCCAAAATTTAATAACCCCTTAAAATAAAGAACTGATAAAGTATTATGTAAATCAACAAACTGATTACTGTATCTGTAACTTGTTCTATTTCATCAGTTCTTCTTTTTCTTAAGGAATGTTTTACTCGTATTAATCTGTAATAATTAGCTAATTGTAATAATTCCACTAACGCGCACAGATTTTTAGAAAAAGACACCGCAATAGTATGAATTTGTAATATTATATATAAAACAAATACATATATTTTCTGTGTAAAATTGCAAATGCGGCCCTGCACAGCTTCCGTATACGAATGCTTGTATATGCATGGTGCAGTCGGTTACAAACCACGTAATGCCAAACCCCTGTCCGTTTCGAATCGGTGATTTCGTGCCATTCAGGCGGGAGCATCGTCCGAATGTGTTCACGTAAAATAATTCTATCGATACTCCACGTATTCATTACGTGTGATAAACGCTCTTTAAATCAACTTTCCTATTAGCCGTAAATAAATACACACACACACGCGCGTGCGCGCGCGCGCGCCATATCTGTGTGTATTTATTTACGTTTACGTACACAAATTGTCCATTTCTTTTACTACCCAACGGTAAGATTAATATAAAATTATCTTTGTAATACTGTGTCTCACATATTATTAAATTGTATCTTTAATTTTCAAAAAATGGACAAGTATAAACTCAAAGAGAGACAACATCATAGTAGCGATTAGGGATGATAGCTACTGCTATGTCATTTTTGTTGCATTAGAGAAAACAATTTTTCAGAAAGATTACAACAAATTTCTTAAATGAAAGAAAAAGTTATTATCTAAAATGTTATCGTCTTGCCGCAGAATCGTGGCAAAGAGCCAATCGTAATGACGGAACTGACTTCCAATCTCCGAATCGATCAGAGAAGCCTTTTCCATTTCCAGGACATTTGCAAAAGCACGCGATATGTGAGACAGAAATAGATAAATAAAAAGAGAGAGAGAGAGAGAGAGAAAACGATCAAGTACTTAATGAAATAAAGTAGACTATCTAATTAAAAAACTAATTGGAAAATTAGCTGAAAAATGTTGACCTTTGCACTAAAATACTTGTGATAGCCAAGCGATTTAATTGTCATAATATTATACATATATTGTCTCGTAAAAGTTTACTTAATATATACGATAATTTTATTTTTTTAAGCCGTGTCTCGTTCAATCCAACACATTAGCAACACATAATAATTACTTCTAATTCCAACAGCCTATTCTAACGAACAGAATATTGTAAAATATAATATATTTAATCGATTTGTGAAACCGTTTTTTTAAACTTCATTATGTGTAAGAAAACATTTATCTTAAATTTTAATTTAAGCACGTATTACTTTTGTAATGTTGTGTGTGTGTGTGTGTGTGTGTGTGCGTGTGTGTGTGTGTGCGTGTATATATCTTTACTGTATATATATTAGTGCGAGCAATTACCGTGCTTACACACTCAGAGCGCAATTGATACAGCTGTTAGATTTCAAGGCGTAAAAATTTTTGACCAGTAAGACAAATGTATTACTTGTAACAAGTTAAAAAAACGTAACGATGCACAGCAAAGAGTGAAAAAGTGAAAAATGTCTAATAGTCTCATTGTCAACATTTTGACTCTCAACATACAACACGTACCGTACGCATGCATTTGTCCATATATACATATCCGCGGATTACGTGAGTATGTGTACGACGAGTATATACTGTATTGATTCGAATGGAGAAACCTCTCGCATTGCGACGAGTCTCTATCGCGTCGGATTAAACGCTTGCGTACACTACTCATGTCAATTATATACATTATTTTTTCTGCTTTCTCTCTTTGTTCTTCTTATTTTCTATCTTTTGTTCCGCACGCGGTAACATCTAGTACTCGATAAGTTTTCTTTTGCCGATTGAATAGCGATATATCTTTTACACCTTCCTTTGTCAATGACAATTCGATCGATCTGCGCTGTAAAATCAAGGGGAAGGAATCAAGTTTGTTCTCGTGAAATGTAATCGTTGATATTGTCCAACAGTTTGATATTAAATACTTCCAGGCTCTTTGTCTGTATCCTGTATGAAAAAAAAGCAAATTGAAGTAGCTCAATTTAACCATAAAGTTCAAATCGGAAAAGGAATCGTGCGTACTACGCGCGCATTTTTTTTCCATTCGTCATCACTCTTAAAAAATCTGTATTAATCGATAGTCGAATTCATTGTTGCCTTTATTACGCGATACCGATTGGTTGTCTGGAGCTCGATCGCGCCGCATGCGCGACTTCGTATCGTAAGCCAAGGTCATTGTATATTTTAAGTCAGTCAATGTAATACTTTTTCCAAATTCTTTTGTGGAATGTTTTCAACTGTAAAATTAAAATATCAAAAAGAAAACAAGGCGGAGCGCACGTCTAGTTTAAATAAACTATATGTTAATATAAAAATGTGAAAAACCAATATACAAGTATACTCTGTTATATATAAATATAATACTAATTTAAACATGAAAAGTACTCGGTGTAAAATATAATGCCACGTGTGTTATTTATTCGATGGTTAGCGATTTAACTTGAATGAAAAATATATTCGAGTATCATATCCATAACATTGGGGTTACGTTCTGTATAGATACGTGATTGTTCTCTCTTGCACGATAAAGTAATCGTTATAGAGTACAACATGCTTAATGTGCCGAATATGTGAATACGCGCGCAGTTTCGACATTAATCACAAAAATAGACTGTTTATTGAGACATGATTCGTCTCGAGGTGATTACCACTTTGTTATATATTAAACGCAAGCGATAATAAGTTGATATTAATAATGATTCACTGTGTTTACGCCATTTTCTTCAATAACGTCATCTGGAAACAATGATCGTTATAACAATGACTGGTGGAATTGATTTCAATCATAGGGAGTGTGAATGACGATCGAGTATAGTTCTCCGGTTCTCGCTATTCTTCCATCACCGTCCGTCTTTACCGTCCGTCGTACTAGCTAGGTGAATATTCGATCTAATCCTAAAGGATAAGTCCTCATCACGTTCGGCTTCTACGTCATTTTTCACTTCCTGAGTTTGATTCGATCATATGCCATAGTTTCACGTTCATTCGTAAAATATATACAAAGTCTAAATAATTATTTAATTTATTAACCTTAAAAAATGATTTAAAAAATAAAGAAAAAGAAACAGATTTCTGAAATTAATGGACTGAATTGCGCGCACACGTGTGTGTGTGTGTGTGTGTGTGTGTAAAAACGAGTAACAATGTTATGTATTTATATAATAAAAAGCATCTAAATCAAATAAAACTCAGCACTTAATAAAACATACTTAAAAATTTACTACGTAGAAATGCATTTCACACCTCTAGTATATATGCTTGAAAGATGTGTCATTAAGTACAGTAGGAAGAAGGCTTAGAACATTTTGTGGAATTAGAACGCATTTGTTTAATATAACCAAAATTTTACGTTACAAATTGTTTTTATAACAATTTCTTTATGCATACTTAATAGTATATAGATGCATATATGTATAGAGTTACATATAGAGGAAACGGGAATGAAATGGCAGCCATAAAGGTTTTCATTAATTTCTATAAAAATATAAAAATATTTATGTACTTTTTTTCAGAATCCTTAAAGTTTTGGTCATCTGTAAAATTAACAACTGTTAAATAAATTAAAATTTGAATAAATTTACATTTTTTAACAAGAAAAATTCATCATCTTACCCCTGCTATATGTGCCATGGATAAAATAACTTTCAATAGTGAAAATTATTGTGTACAATTTTAGCTATTATAATTATATAAAGCAAATAAAAATATTTACTATCATTGTATTATTATTTATAAACAAACACTACAAAAATTACATATATAGATAAATTCAAAACACATTTTTTAGACAGATTGAAATCGAACTGTAAGAAATTATTTATTATCATTTAAAATCTTCTAGTAAATTAAGCATCGGTTTATTATCAGTTATTAGCTTAGAAAAATGAACAATCATCATCTAATCGACTGTGTCATCTTACTCAAGGTATGAAAGTAATCACTTGTAATGTCGGCGGGTTACCGTTGTGCAGTTACTCTTTTTTTTATAGTTACATTTTTTCAATAACAGTAACGAGAATTTAATTGTTACTTTTTATACTTTAAACTATTTAAAATATAATTTTTATATGTTCAGTATCTTCATGTTTTAATTAATAAATTCTTTGCCCGGTATGAATAATCGACACTTTTATTTCAGATTGTTTCAAATTCATATAGGTATTGTTGTTTGTTACGTGTGAAGTTTACATTAGAAAACAATTTTCAATGCTGCCAACTTTCGAGAAGAAAGTTACACGTCCAAATGTCTAAAAATTTCCAAAGATAATTGTAATATGTTTAAAGGCTGATTGTTTCTTCTCTGGATAAATGTGGTAAAAATTATCATATATATAGGGTATTTATTAATGGTTGTTCCCACATTTTACCATAAGAGCACGCATTTGTTATTTCTAATATAATAATATGTTAGAAATATCCGTCGGTAAATCATGCTTCTCTATGGTAAAAAGTGGGTACAATCATTAATGAACATCCTGTATATATATATATATATATATATATATATATATATATATATATATATATATATTAGATAAGTTTTACCACATGATTTATCCGAAGAAGAAATAATCAATCCTTAAACATATTATAATTATCTTTGGAAATTATAATATATATATTAAACATAATATGATCTATGTCTACACATTCATATAATACGTATGACATAGACATTTATCCATTATAGATAATTTATCACATAGTTTATACAAAAGTGGAACAACCGGTAGTCCTAAGAGTAGAAATAAAACCTACGGGTTAAGATTTTCTTTTTGTGATTAATTATCGTTTTAAAACTGATCTAAGAGATGTTTTTTTTTTTTTTTTTTTTTAATTTATTTCAAATCTTTAGGCCTTATCGCGATAATGTCTCGCATCTCCAAGTGCAAAGAAGGCGCGCAACGCGAGACCACTTTGTACGTGTAATATTCCACGTCATAAGTATGTATGTAAGAAGGCAGTAAATGTCAGAGTTTTAAAATTTTTCTCTCCTGTTTATTTATAATAAATATTCTATATGAAATATTTTTTTATAACTGATCAAAGTAAAAATTTAATTTTCACTCAATTAATTTATGAGAATGTTTCGGTATCTCCGTAAATAGAATTGAAAAAAAAAATAAATTACGAGAACCTTAATATAATCGATTTTTATATTAGATACCTATTATATATTACAAATCTCATACATCTCAACCGTAATGGAACTAAAACACAGAGTTCTCACATAATATAATAATAATTATATTATATAATATGTCATTCTTACCCACATAATTAATTGTTTCACGCTGTACACGCTGTAAATGAAACGTCTGAAATCGAATTTTACTGCTTGCCATATTCAAAGGTTGGATGTTGAATAAACATTGTTCTAAATAAATGGTAAGACATCAAAATCTCTCGTTTCCTCGTCTGGAATTAAAGAAAAAGCCACACAAACTGCATGCCAGAGGCGTACCGGGGGTTAAAAGGTTATCTCTCGATGTGATAATCAACAAGCAAACAGAAGGAAAGCAAGGCGAATGGCATACCAGTATACCAGTATATACCACGTATCTCGCACGACTTAACCAAGTGAATCGAAGAGAATCGATTTGCATTGATTTATAAACGACTATCTCAATTTAAATTTTTTATATCTCTCGCAGATTTAATTTTATTGCTATATTACATCTCATTGAAAAATATTTTCAATCACTTGTAAATATGAAGGAGTATCATTATCGTCGTGTACCAAGTTTTTCTCGATAGCGCGTTGTGATTTATACGTTTGTCTTAACGTTTTTCAACATTATTTATCGCAAACATTGCAATAAACTAATTTAGCAAACTGTTGTTCAGAGTGACGTATATTGCCTCTGAATTTCTATTGCCTCGTATGTCTTTTACAATTGTTGTCTGTAACTTGGGCAAACTTACATTCGATACCGTTCGATATTTTTAAATACATACCTTCTATGCAAATACTATACGTAACTTTGCGTTTACGTCAATTTATTTTGTTACAATTGCAGTTAATATGCTCTTGTTTGAATGTAATATTATAAAAAATGAATTTACAATATGATATTGTAAAGTGATTTAACTTTAAGGTTTTTTCATGGAACATTCGAGTATGCTCGCATTCGACAGTATCGTTTGACAGTTGGATCTTAGTCGTTAGATTTCAATGTAATTTTACACCTTGCGGTACAAACTTACGTCGCGCTCGCGCCCGCGCCCGCGCCAACATGTTTGACACGTTTTGCAACGTTCACTATCAATTACATTACACAAAAGCACAAGTACTAACCCAGTAAATAAAAATGAATTCAAATAAATTGAAAATTGCAATTTATTTGAATTTATCCGGAGATCGCGCTTTAGAGTATTTGTTTATTCAAATTGACTCAAATAATTAAATGACGAAATGTGCCAATCGTTATTTTGAATTTGGATGGATTTTTGTCAATGTTTTATGTCTCCGTTATATTATCCGTTATATACTTTCGGAATCAAATAAATTGAAATACAATGTGAGCTATTCATCATTTTGAATTCGAATGGATTCATCCATCCATAAAATGTTTTTGCAAGCTCCATTTTCGGATTCAAGTGGATCAGAAAAATCTGAAGCGAGAATTCAAAAGTTTCGAAATAAATTTATTTCCATTTATTTCAATTCATTTCTGTTTGCTGGATCTCGTGCACAACGATATCGCACGATCCTTTATATACAAATAGTTTGCACGATAGCTTCCGTTCAGCTATTCAAATCAATTTGAAAAATTGTAATTTTAATCAAAATAAGTAGCCAATAAACAATACATAATAATATAAGTGAAAATCAATAATATAAGTGAAAAATTTATATGACAAATACATATTTTTTGCGCGTTTAAAATTAAATTTTATTAGTTGGAAATGTAGAACGTGTTTTTTGGGGCACGTATGTATACCATACACCGCTGTATATACTTAATTAAAGTCTTCTAATTTAGAGAGAAAAACAATTAGGGCGAAAGCAAGCACCAAGCAACAAATAAGGGGAAGGGGAGAGGAGGAAAGGAGGGAGAGAGTGTAGCGAGAGCGGAAATGTGGAAGAGAAGAGAAAGACATGGCAGAATAAGAAGAGAGGAGTAAATCACTAATAAGTATATCATATGTTTAACAGAGAGAAAAATTTGAAGCAATGTGAAAGTAACTTTTTAATGGAAAAAGTATACATTTTGAAAAAATGCATTTTTATCCTGATAAATTATCAGATGTTACGGATGGATAATTAAACTTTTTCACGGATATATAAAATGATGAATATTGATTAAAAGCTAAATATTAATTAAGTCTTTTCATTTGAAAGATGTCAAACTTTTAATGTTGATGAAAATAAACACGAGAATGTAATGCAAAGAAAAAGTTCACAGGGTTCGTTGGTCTGTTAAAAATAATTAAAAAAATAAAGCCATTCAAAGATAAGATATGGTAAGATTGAGCGAATCTTTAAACGAGACATGTGCAGTTTACGTAGAATTGAGAAAAGAGGAGAGCAGCGCGGGCGCGATGCAGCGCACCATGCACCAAGATGCATTCGCGTTACGAGAACACCGTGGGCGATAATATTCGAGCGGCCAACTTTTTCTTCGGCCTTCTCTCTGGAGCAACATAGAGAAGTGCTTTTTCCTCATTAATAATATCCATACTTGGACGTAGCGTATTAATCTCTGTAAAAACTTTCTTCGAGTCTTTCGAATATAATTGGAAACTAAAGGTTTTTTTAAAAACGCAACAGGAAGAAAAATTGCTTTTCAAGTTGCGCTCTTTTTTTTCTATAAAATTTAATAGATAATAGTATAGGTGATTACTTACAATTAGTATCGAAAAATTGGAATTGGAAAGTAACGCGCGTTGCTTGTAACTCTGTTACTGTTATCTACTTTTTATCAGTGATAACGATACTTGGCATTACATTTATCATTACATTTATCATTAATAAACGCATACCTGTGTGTGTACGTTACGAATGTTACGAATTAAATCACTATAATATATGAATCTCGTATTGAATTGGTCAAATAGTAACAGAAATTCCACTCTAAAAACGAAAGATTCTTTCATCAAAATTTGAAAGTGAAAAATTAACGGGAAAGAATAACGAATCGTTACTGTCTAAATAATGATAACAAATTATTTTTTATATAAAAAAACAGGAACGGTAATTACGGCGTTATACCTGTTACTTTAATAATTAAGTAATTAAGTAATGTTCGCAATCCTGTTAAAAATTCAGGTATGGTAAGCGTGTAGTCACCCTGCGTATGCTAAATGCTAATATACGTACA